>NC_027749.1:37517792-37518122 GCF_000695525.1 Brassica oleracea var. oleracea
TCCCACAATAATAAAGTATTTTGAGCCAACTATGGGTGATTATATTTGAGGCCAGGTACACGGATTATTTTAAGACCAGGAGAAGAAAAAAATGATAAAGCTGATAAAAGAATGGCAAAAGAAATAGAATGGAATCAACCATCAATGTCTTGGCAAGATCCTCGGACTAAAGAATGTGAAATAGACGTCCAAAGATTATACATTTACAAAGCTAGCTAATCAAATGTCAGACACATTTGCTGACCCGAAAAAGAATGACTAAGTCATATATAAACTAGCTTGTAAAGCACCAACGAATTTGGTGTCCAAGAAGAGACACAGTCAAGTTGG
>NC_027749.1:37518210-37518756 GCF_000695525.1 Brassica oleracea var. oleracea
TACTTTTAGATTTCTCATAAGTCTGGCTATATAAGAGAGAAAATTAGACTTGCAGCAAGTTGATGTAGTGACTGCATATTTATATGGTCCACTGGATAATGAAAGTATTAGAGGGTATTGAGCTGAAAGTACATCAAGTTCTCGAGAACAATATTGATAATCATCAAAGTATATGATCTGAATATCGTAGGAAACTCTATATACAATTTTTCAAACAGTTGAATATCTCAAGAAAGAGTTTGACATGAAAGATCTTGGAAAACAAAGTTTTGTTTGGGATTACAGCTTGAGTACATTAACAATGAAATCTTTGTGCATCAAATAATATATACAGAAAAGGGTACTCAAGAGATTTAATATGGACCAGTCTCACCCATTATCTAGTACTTGGGCGTAAGATCACTTGTTCTGGACACTGATCCATTCAGTCGAAAGGTGGACGATAAAGAAGTCCATTTAGTCCTGAGATGGACGATGCAGAAGTCTTGTTTTAGACACTGATCTGATTGGTCCATAAGAAGGACGATGAAGAAGCCTTTGATTTTG
>NC_027749.1:37518976-37520579 GCF_000695525.1 Brassica oleracea var. oleracea
TCTAAGGGACCTTCAGTAATGTCCAAATCAGGGGGAGTAATGTGTGTAGTACTCTTTTTCCTTCACCATGGTTTCGTCCCAATTGGGTTTTTCTGGTAAGGTTTTAATGAGACAACATTAAAGCACATTACAAGCTCTAAATGGTTATGGCATCCAAGGGGGAGTGTTATGAACCAGATTGTGGATGGCTCATAACCAAGAGATTATGATTTGTAATCTTTCCATTTATCTATGACGATGTAATCTCCTACATAAGGAACTTCTATGTTATGAATAAAGATAGACTTTTCCATTACTTTGATAACACTTCCATTGTTTTGAGGTACTTCTTTGTGTTGAGAGATTCCTGATTTGTTTCCATAGACGGCGCCAAATGTCGAGTTGTGCATTTGGGTTGTGATTAAGAAAAGATTACAATATAATTAAGCAGTGGCAGACCAGCCTTTTTTTAGGGGTGTCAAATGTTTGGGTTTCAGCCCAGTATAAAACATTTTTTATAAAAAAATAAGTGAAAAGGGGTATCTAATGGTTTCGAACTCGGGAATGAGGGGGAGGGGGGTCAAGAGAGGAAGCTTTTCGCCAACTGAGCTAAATTTTCTTCGCATGCAATGAATAAAACTCTCTGACATTTATATTTAACCTGTTGCAGATGCAACCCCATCCCAACACGTGGGTCCGCCTCTGTGATTAAGGGACAAAGAAGGTCAAAAATCTCATTTGTATTAGAATTAAATTAAAGTAAAAAGAGATTACAAATGCGAGGCAAGTTCGATGTTCAAACCAAGCTCACTCTTAATCCCTAAGTTAATTCTACTATATGTTCGCTGGGAGAAAAGCAGGTCATTTGCTCGGTTGGCAAAGACCTCTTTTTATAGCTAAAGGGTGGTTTGAATAAGAAAAAATGCACTTCATCATCCTTCGTGATGAGATCACATATTCAGTTTTTGTCAGAGTCAGGTCATGTATTCACTGCGATGTGGATTCAGCTCGCTTTGTCCCAAAACATTTAATGTGAATCACTGTATCATCCATACTTCATGACGGTCAGCATGCCTGTCGCGAGTAAGGGTTTGAGCTCGTCACATCTCTTTCATTATCTTCCCATTTTCTTGGCGAACTAGGCCTATTTCGTCGGTTGGGCTCTTCACTTGAATGGAGTTTTCTTGAGATTAGGCCGGACATTGATAGGGCTGTGAAGCCCACCTCCAAAAAAACTAATTCGGTTTAATGTATCTTTTATCATCTTTATAATACAAAAAGAACAATGATGATTACTTCACATCTCTTAATCACTAATATTCACTTTTATAATACAAATTATTATTCAATGTTCAAATCTATATATATATATAAAAAAATGTTGGTCTCTCTCCTGTGAAGACACTTCAGCGCCACGTCATTAAGTCGAGTGTTCTGGTCTCGACACGTGTCCGTCAACTCCAAAGTGATGCGTTTCAATTAATGGAATAAGTTTAATTTGGGCTTGCTAAAAAACCAAGAAGTTTGACTTATGATGGGCCATACAACAAGACTATTATTTTTAAAGTTGGTATGTACGAAAAATATTATTTGACTTAGGTTATGACATGTTTCTTCTTCCTCC
>NC_027749.1:37520753-37528851 GCF_000695525.1 Brassica oleracea var. oleracea
TGTTGATAGCTGCTTGATTATGAAACAAATGTTGCTGTAGATTTGCTTGATAATCAGCTAGAGTCTGTTTTCCAGTGATTTATTCCCACCAGATAACCAGTCTACGATCTAATCGAGGAATATTTTGAGAATCTGGGAATCTGGTTCTTAAACGTCGGTTGAAGATTTTGATATCAGATTTTATGACAGTTCCGATATAGCCAAGGATAGATCTACCAGCACCGCCGTAAAACTCCATCCCACCACCGTCGTCGGAGAATCCTGAAGCCATTTTTATTCTCTCTCTAAAGCCGAGAAGAAAGAGAGATTAGATAACTTTAAGAAAACTGGAGAGACTGGGACTCTGTTCTTAACTCTCTCATTAATTGGCGAGGTTATTCAATTCGTAGACGTTTACTCCTCCTTAGCTGGCAATGCCATATCTAGACTCTGTTCTTAATTCTCTCATGTCTTGCGATTGATTGACTCTACTATCAGGAATAAAATCTCAGGTCTTCGGGATTCTAATCCTAATCTCTCCTCTTAGTTGATGCAAGTTTGGTACTTTACGTCTTGATGCTTCCTGATTTGCCAATTTAGCAGTTGATTTCTTTCGTGCATTCCATCTCTCGGATATTCGTCAATCTTCGACAAAACCAAAGTCTGCATGTATTTTCCAGAATTGACTTTTCCTCTACTTGATTGGGTTTTGATGGGCCTCTTCGTGATTCCATCCAATAGGCTACTAATATGGGCAACTGGTTTCGTTGATATAAAACTCCGGGCTATTATAATACTAGGATTTTTATTTGAAGTCTCAATCGAATCTGCCCCATTGGGGATGTAATATTTTACACTTCTTTATTTTAACTGAATACCTGCTTTCAAATAAATAAATAAAAAACTGAAGAGATAAAGACTCATTTGATTTTTCTCAAGGCCTTTCTTTTAAGATGATGGTGACGAAAATATATATTAAAAAAATAGAGTAAATAGCTTCTTTACGACGATCATATATTTTTGTTAACTTTATTGAATAGAGTTATTTAGTAATGTTAAATCAAATCCTGATTCAAAGAAATATAAATACAAAGTAGTAAATGCCAGTTTTGTAATTTGAAATTTCTTTTATTAATAAACATTATTACTTTTGAACAATAGTTTTTTTTTACTGAATCGAACAATAGATTCCTATTAAGTTCTGTATTTATTACGAAAAACAAATTAAATAATGCATTTTCATTTAATCTATACACTGTATACGGTCTGTAAATGTTTTGAAAATCTTCGTGACAAAAAAAACTTACTTTTGATCCATTAATTTGTCTTAAAAACATCAGTATTCATTTAACTTTTAGTAAATCCTTAAAACCTTAAAAATAAGAGAAAATAACAAAAACATGCCACTTGGGTTTCAATTCAAATAGCACCAGACTTTCACGTGCAAGTGCGATAGTTTACGTTTCTTACTTTTTTCTTACCTCTTCCAATAAAACACAAACATTATTTTTTTTTTAAACACAACTTTAGTAAGTAAACTATTTTTTTTGTGTTCCAAACAAAAAAAACTATTAGCGCCAAACTTATGAGTTTATGTGGTCCTAAATAGGTTGTTACCCTTTAAGAATAAGAGAACAAACGGTCTCCAGCAATCTTTATGTGAGCTTCCAAGTAGGGCTGTTAAATATTTCTTATAAATCACTGAAAAAATATGAAACTTAGGGATGTAGCTTAAATTGCATATTAATTTTGAACTCAAGTGGTTTTCCAAATAAAGTTAAAAATTTCATGTTAATTTAACCTCCGAATTAATACTTACAATACTAAAAACATTCCAAAAAAGTTCAAAATCGTCTACCTATCATACCACCACTAAAAACTCACTATTAATTTTGTAGGGCCACATACGAAAACCAAAAAGAATTTTGGTATTAACTCAAACAGCATTTAAAAGACAAAATATAAGGATCAATTCACGGACTCAAGCTTCCTAAAATTGAGATATAACAAATATATTATTTAGATGTTAATATATAATAAATCACTGACATTAACTAAATGTGATTTTTTAAATACTTTAATAAAAAAAAATCAACTGAAAATGATATAATAACTCAATTATGGTAATATCATAGAATCAAAAAGTCAAACAAAAATTATTTACAAATTAACTAACCAATAACTTAAATTAATAAAATAGTATATCTCATACGCACCTTTTGCAAATGTGAACCTAAAACACAAATTAAAAAATTATATAAAAAATAATAACATAGATCACAAGTAAAGTATATCCCGCCCGTAGGGCGAACCGACCCTAGTCTTGACAAGTGGCAGAGGAAAATTTTGAAACCTGTCCCAAAAAAAAACTTCCACAATTCTCTTCTAACATCCTCAATTGCAATTGCCGTAGTCATTACAAAAAATAACATCCACAATGTAAAGAGAGCACAAACAATTAATCTTTATATTCACATATATCAATCAGCAAACCTAGAAAGACGTTAAGGGACACAATTGGTTTATCAAACATCACTCAAGAAACTCTATTTTACTTAAGCTCTCACGAAGTAAAACAAAGTCTAAATCAAACCAACAGATAACAATTGAGATCATTAAACTTCTAACCGAATACTATAATACTATATGAAATACATCTTTATAATACTATACAATATACAATAAATACAAACCGTACACAATACAATACAAACCGTGATGAATCAAACATCACTCAAGAAACTCTATTTTACTTAAGCTCTCACGAAGTAAAACAAAGTCTAAATCAAACCAACAGATAACAATTGAGATCATTAAACTTCTAACCGAATACTATAATACTATATGAAATACATCTTTATAATACTATACAATATACAATAAATACAAACCGTACACAATACAATACAAACCGTGATGAATCAAACATCATTCAAGAAACTCTATTTTAATGATGCTCTCACAAAGTAAAACAAAGTCTAAATCAAACCAACAGATAACAATTAAGATCATTAAACTTCTAACCGATCATCTTTATATATACGAAATACATCTTTATAATGCTATACGAAATATAATACAATACAAACCGTATACAATACAATACAAACCGTGATGAATTAAAAAATTTGTTAACAATACAATACAAGATATTCACAAACCGTGATGAATTAAAAAAAACACTTACGAGAGACATGGAGATTAAGGGGATCTCGAGCCAGACATGCTTCTTCTTCATTTCTCCGATTAGGTTTGTATTCAATCAGAGAGGTTTATGTGAATGTCAGGCATGCTTCTTCTTTGTCTCTCCGATTACGGTTGTATCCGATCAGGTAGAAGATAGAGACTCTAACTCCTGGGTAATTACTTTGATTGTGATCGCGGATTCTCTCATCTCACCGTTTTTCTTCTTTTGCTTCCCCGATTAGGTCAAGATTCGGCCTCCAGAATCACGGCTTGGCTGAGTAACACTTGAAGACACTTGAAATTTAGGGTATCACGGCTACTCAGCCTCCACCATATCTTCCCCTGCCTCCACGCCTTTGAACCCTATCTCCACACCACATCTGTGTGATGTTGGGCTTTTGTTATTCCTCAAAGCCCAATTTAATTATGTGTCCCTCTTCTTCCTCTCCAAGTCTCTGTTGCCAACGGTTAGTAACGCTTCTTCATTAAAACACTCTCTTCACTCCTCCGCATTTATGTCATTATACATATTTCTATGGTAACGTATTAAACTTAGGCTATATATAATGCAGGATGTAGGATATGTTAATCTTCGCTCACAACAATTTCTTCAAAACTTCTGATTTAAACCTCAGCTTCTTCAATGGCCATCTCACGTATCCTTCTAAGTGATTTGAAAGCCGGCCGCTGCTCTAACAAAGTGGAGATGCGTTTGCTCGATCCTGGGAAGCCCGTAATGTGAAGAAAGGGGGAGAACTAATGTGGATTGATTTACTCTTTGTCGACGAGAAGGTTATGCCTGTTAATCCTTTGCTCTATATATCATTTATGTTTATTTAAAAACGTTTGGAACAACTTCTGATGAACTTCCTCTTCCAATTTAGTCTAACAAATAAAATTAGCCATGGTCACAACACCCGGAGGTCTCAAAATCCTAGACGCATCGTCTGAAAAAAGTCCCACAGAGAGTGTCACTAACATTGTGAACAGAGAGATATTCGCAGCACTTGCAACAAGTGTGTCAAATGCAAACCAGAATACAACTCCTCACATTGACGGTATTAACAACCAGATTTAAAAAATTTTGCAGGTAGCAATGACGATGTACAACAGGGAAACCGTGGTGATCCCAAACGACCAATTAAACAGCTACCCAGTGAATGCAAATGCTTCCTCAGAGTCCTAACCTCCGTTATCAGCAGCAAACAACAACAATTCTCCACCTTATGCTGCCTCGTAGATTACAGTAGAATCAAATCGGCGACAACAATAATATCGAAAAACGAAATCAAAAAACGATTTCAAACAAATACTCTTTATAAATATATATTGAATAATTAAAAAGCCATTATCTACTACTTATATAATTAAATTGGTGTGAACATATAAATAAATTTAATAAATTGAAAAAATATTTTTTCTATTTGATATGATATATAATTAAATTTAAATGATAGTAACATATGTATGGTATATGTTAATATTAATATTTATTAGATGATATTTTTTGTTCATATTTTTTTTTATCATTTGTATCTGTTATAGGAAAACGTCTAAATTAGTGACAATAAAATTTTCACTGTAGGAATAGTGGTTTAAGTAATTTATAATATTTTAAAAAATTAAGTTGTCAATATTTTTTCAAATTTTTTATCAAAAAAAAATGTTCAAAGTAAATTTCAAAATTACGATATTTATGTATTTTTATATGGCATATAGTTTAATTTAAAATGATACATATATTTATATATCTTTTATTTTTGATACTTATTAAATGAGACTTTCAACCTATATTATTTTTCAATTATTTGTATCATGTCATAACAAAAGTTTTAAATCATAGATCACAAAATTTGAATGTAAAACTTTTAACAGTTTTAGTAATTTATACTCGTTTTTAAAAATTAAAAATATAATATATAAATAATTTTTTTTAATTTTTATTATATAGTTACTATGATTGTTTAATTTATTTTAATAGCTTAAAATTAAACAAATATAATTATAATACACACTTATTTTTATCAAATCTTTATTATTCTAAATCATTAATTGTCATATATATTTTAGCCACATTAGGTAATTCCGTAATCTTATTTAAGGAAATAATGAATCACATTAATAATGTATTTATTGTGGTTTAATAAAAAGCTTATTATATATTTAAATGGACCAACATATTTCTTTAAAGATTCTAAGAATCATTATAGTAATGACACATGACTACAAAAAATGTTGCAATGCTTGTCAAATAATATATAGGGGATTGCTTCTACCACAATTATATCCAATCTGAGTGTCCACTGTCTAACTAAACCAATTACAACCGACACGTCCCTTCTTATAATACCATTTTCAAAACAGAAAAAAATAAAATCCGACTATCGTTGGCTACTTTAAAACAATTTAAAGTATAGCTACTACCAACATATTTAAATAATCCGATCATATAATACTTTCCAAGATTAGATTTTACCATTATAATCATTAAATTTAAAAGTTCAACTAATTTCCATGATAAAAATTACATATTTAAATAATCCAATCATATAATTCTTTACCATACTAAAACAACTTTACAAGCTGTAGGAATTATATCAATATAAACATTTAAATTTAAAACTTCAGCTACTTTCCAAGATTAGATTTTCCTTAAAAAATACCATACTTAAACAACTTTTTAAGTTGTATGAATTATCATTATAATCATTAAATTTAAAAGTACAGCTACTTTTTTTTTTTTTTTGTAACTGGAAGTACAGCTACTTTCCATGATAGAGATAACATATTTAAATAATCCGATCATATAATTATTTACCATACTAAAACAACTTTACAAGTTATAGGAAATATATCAATATAAACATTAAATTAAAAACTTCAGCTACTTTCCAAGATTAGATTTTTCCAAAAAAATATACCATATTTAAACAACTTTATAAGTTCAGCCACTTTCCATGATTAATATTTTCTTTTAAAAAAAAACATCAACTTATAAACAAATTCAGCCCATATTTACTAATATACATTTCCACAGCCAACCATTAAGCCTAATATACAATTAAAATTAAAGAAAAAAACCAACAGAGCTGCCATAAAATAAAATAAAATGAGTATGAGACTATTTTGGATTGAATTCCGGCATCTACCTATCATAATATCACCCATAACTCGAAAGTAACGTCAGCTTTGAAGATTAACGGAACACGTTAGTGACAAGAGACTAGGGGTGTTCAATATGGCAAAATCGAACCGTACCGAACCAAACCAAACCGAAATAGATAATATGGTTTGGATTTGGTATATACCATACAAACCGAATAGATATGATTTTTAAAAAACCGTAGGATTTGGATATGGTTTGGTATATAACCGATAAAACCGAATAAACTGAATAAAACCGATCAAAAAATAGAAACATGTAAATATGTATATATTTTATAACAACGTATGAAAATCAGAAGTTATTTTTTTTGCTAATAACTATTACCAGATTTTTTACAGTAATAGAATAGTCCTGATTTGTAAAACACTTGAACTATAATTAAATAACAATTCATCGCAAACATGCTTCTTATTTTCTTAGTCTTCTTTTGATCTTTTTGCTTTAATTTAGCATTGACTAAATTGAAATAAAGATTATAAATTTGATGATAACAATTAGTGAAAATTCTTCACAATTTTTTTTATCTATAAACGAATAGAGTTTCGTGTTTAATAGAAGAAACATGACTTTGATGAACGCTAAATATGAAAGAATATAATAATTTATTTTTTGTGCTTCGTGCTTCTGTTTATTTTTTGTTTTTTATTTTTATTATCAAAATTTTGAGCTTTGATTTTAATTATAGATTTGATTATTTATTAGATGATAGAAACATTTTTTATTTTTGTTCTTTTATTTAAACTTATAATATTTTTTAATAAATGAATGTGTTGACAGCAAGACTCTAAAATTCATATAATATGATCCCAAAATAAAGAATTATGTTTTTTGGTATAAAACCGAATAAACCGAAAACCGACGGTATATAAACCGAACCGAACTGAAGTAAATATGGATTTAGAATAGTAGTTATATTTTACTAATCGAAATACCGAAAAACCGAAAAAACCGAACCGAAACCGAACCGATATCCGGATTGAACACCCCTACAAGAGACACACAACGTCCCACTAATTAAAAACAAAACAACGGCTCTAATCATTAAAACCTCACACACGCATTCAAGATGAGTATGAATAAATAATTACAGAAAACACCCGACGCTCCTATATAATAAGGGTCTCAGAGATTATCGTTATCATTACACACTTTCACTTACTAAGCTTAAAAATGACTGGTCAATACTACAGAGATTGGAGAAGAATACTTTCTCAGTTAGAAATCATCGATGGCCGCCGTAATATCACAACTGAAGAGCTAGGTCAGCTATACAAACACCTAAAGCTCCGAATGTTCACCACCCATCCTCTCAAAACTCTCAGTAACGACGGGTGCATCATGAAGCAATGCCGAGACTATGGAAACCCACAAGCTCATTATATAGAGGGCATCGTACAATACTTCCAATGCAACAGAACCGGAAAAGGCCTCTTCCACCTCGAGCAAGCGGCAAAAGGTTTGTATGACGACAGGATTTATTTTTACGGTCTTCTTTTGTTGTGCAGAGGAAATATAGAGGAAGGCATAAACAAACTCCCCAGCCTTGGGTGGGAAACTAACACAGAAAGAGCCGACACCTGCTGGAAACACATAAGGAAATCACTGAGTGAGATCACTGTTGTTATCAAGGAAAGATATCGCATCAACATGCAACGTGTGATGCCCGTGTGATGCCGCCAGAAAGCTGCCATCGCAACGACATGGACAACCGGTGCGAGCAGTGTTACCATTACAAGCAAATGAAGAAATTCATTTGCTTCCTCTGAG
>NC_027749.1:37529721-37536346 GCF_000695525.1 Brassica oleracea var. oleracea
TTTTTATTGTAGGCTCCCTTATCTCAGTAAATTCATCGCTCAAAAGATTGCGTTGCAGGTTAGATCATTCCGAGAATTTCAAGAGCTTCACTTGGAAGAACGTCTTCAACTCCTCCGGGGGTTGCTGGTTTGTCGGAGAGCAATGTTGTAGACATCGAGAAGGTGTATAAAAATGATACCTTCTTTGAAAGTAGGAGTCACGTGCAAAACAGAAGGTGATAGTTCAAGCTTGGATCACTCTAAAACTTTTCAATTGACTCTTAGGCGCTATTCCGCCCTCTCCTTACCACAAAGAGAAAGGCTTATGGGCTCTTCTTGCGGATTCAAACAATGTATGGCTCTTTCAAAAGGTTAGTTTCATGGATGGAGCTGAAGCTATACTCTTCTTCAACGATGTTTGTTAGACATTGAAAAGTTTAGGAGCAAGCGTCGAGGCAAAGAACAATGAAGTTAGAGAAGGTTAAAAGCCGATCAAGATTGGAAATGGGGAAACGCTAAAAACTTGCAGAAGATACTAATAATTTGACTTGCTTATGAGTTTGGCGTAAGAGATGCTTGGATCAGTTGTGATCAAAAGACATTACTTAAAGTTGAGGTTTTGAAAAGAACCAGTGATTTGGAGGCTGAGGTTACAGAAGAAGGCATGGAGGAGGAAGAAGAAAATGAGAATGAAGAGAATTATGAAAGCAAATATAGTGAGGAAGAGGAAGATAAGAAGAAAGGATCAAAGAGAGTAAAAAAGATGGGATCAGATGAAGATTGAAAAACAAAAAGGCGTCAAACCTGCACTGTGTAGGTTTTTGCCTCCAAAATTTACAGTGATACTCAATGACTTTAGCCTGTTATTTGTTCTTCAGCTGATTTCGTAGACGTTTTGGATTTTGATGGTTTTGGACTTTCGTTAACTCTTTAATTTCTGTCTTGATCTGACTCTTCTAAGCTTTACTGTAAAATAAGTTAATGCTTCATGTTTCGGTTATTTACCTGGCTTTGGATGTGTTTTAAAGGTTTTACTGGGTACAGAGGCTGTTATGAGAAATTATGGTTTTGTCGATGTTTATCAAATACACCAGAGAAATATTTTAATTTGGTAAGGTGAACATAACCTTTATACAAGCAACTATACAATAGAAAAAAAAATATAACAAAAATGAAACAGATCCACATTTGTGTGGTTGAAATATGTGAAGAAAAAAACACCTACTTTCACATATTATTGAACATCAAAAACGAAAAACATGTTGGTGACGAGTCACGAGCAAAAAAAAAAAATTGATAACTAACATAAATCCCAATATATTTAAAGATTTAATAACCCACGTTAGCTAACCATCTAATCTAATACTCTTTCCATTTCAAAAATATATATGGTTTAGAACTTTTACCAGTATCAAGAAAACATATGAAATTTTGATTATCGATAGATTAATTTCTAAACTAACTATTCTTCGTAATTTTAGCCAATAAAATTTTAATGAAAAACATTTATATTTTTTGAAATTTATAATTAACCATTTAGTAATGAATTGAAAATGTAAAAAAATATATATTTATAAAACAATTTTTTTTTCTATAATGTGGATTTTCGAAACAGAAGGAAGTATAATATATGTTAAATAAATATCATAGTATTTGTACTATTAAGTTAAATTAAAAACAATTTGTAGAAATTAAATAATTTTCATCTTTTGTAAGTAATTTTATAATATAATCAAATATTAATTATAAACTGAGGGTGCCACGTCATCAAGAGCATTCTGGATGCGAATGTAAATTGTGAATGATGTAGTTGTGATGATATAACTATATTATTGTTTTTTTTTTGTGACAAAAAAAAACTATATTATTTTTTTTTTTAAAACAAAAACTTATGTCAGAAATGGAATCTTCATAGTAAAGTAGCCAAATGTGCATGCTAAATATTTAAAGAGGTAATTGGAGAAATTTTATTTTATAAAATATACAGAGATGATAGTATATAAAAGTTCACAAAGAACTTAATAATTTACTTTGGCTCTGCACACATATTCCAAGACGGACGTTGTCCATGATTCTCTTTAAACATACGATTAAATTTTAACCAATGCGTTTTTCTTTACTTTTTTTAATTGTAACATAGAGAATTTAAAATATCCTAAAACCGTTCAACTCATTTCAGATCGATGACTGTAAAAGTCAGTGTACGAGAGATTAAATAATAAAATCTTTACTTATTCTATACAAGAATTAATATTAGGAAAACAAACAAACAAATTTGACATTGAAACAACACCGCAATAAGAAATAATATATCTTCACATATGCAAACAACAATTATGGTAAAGATAACTATATCTATGCCATAATTTTTCTATGAACATGAGAATATGAAGAATGCATGAAATTTATGTATTGTCATGAACGGCAAACCGACATGTCTCGAGCTGACAAATGCTGGAGATAGATCAAATGTGATCAAATGTTCCTTAAGTGGCGTCTCTATATTGAAAGAAATGTTATAGAACTAATATGATCTTTATAATTTTGAGTGTCAATGTTTTCTTATTTGATTAACGTTGCTTTACTACCTTCTTCGCATTCAATATAACATTCTAAGTTTAATAAAAAATGCAACTTCAAATAATCACCACTTCCACTCCATTAGCATGTCGAAAGATTAAGATTTCAACATAAAGAGTAATTATTCTTATAACATACACAAAATAGTTTTCCACAACCCAATCATTCTGAACCCGAAATATTACAAACCACAATGCACCGAATATGAGATCAAATTTTTGTAAAGGAAAACAACATAAAAACCATTTGAAGCCCTCAAAGCATATCAATGCCACAACTCATAAACAACTATTGAACAAGCAAAATATATCTTATTATATTTAATCCCTCCTCACGTAAAATTTTCTAACAGACAAAAATCATTATCATATATATCACTTACAAATGCAAACCTAAAATATAAACCATAAAATCATACAAAAATAATAATCTAGATCGCAAGTAAAATATAGTCTGCCCGTAGGATGGACCAACCCTAGTATCATATAAAATTTTATTTTACTATTTGGTCACTTGACAAGGAAGGACCCATTAACAGATTTTGGTGGCAAGTAAAACACTATATATCACACATATTAGCTCATTACAAAAATAGAGGTTTCTGTTCCAACGGGAAAACAATCACCATCTCTCATCACCAAACCAATTATTCTTCTCCTTGGGTCCCGTTGGTCCTTCTTCGCCTGATAACTCCACCGGAAGCTTCTTCAACACTGCATCAACCCAACACCTCAGCCTCCATGGTAATCTCTCATTCAACCTCTCAATCTCCGTTCTCGATCCATACACAATCTTCGGTCCCCACTCTCTCATATAACCAAGCCACGGCGGCTCCACCACCGCCCCTCCGAGATACTCTGCCGCAACAACCTCGTACTTGGAACACGAATCCACAAACAAATCGCTTCTTGCTGTATCGTTCCTTATCCCAATCCCAAGCAAATCTGACCCCTGTAAATACATCCCGGACCTAGCAAAGCTCGCGTGACCATGCTTGGACGAGTAAACCACAGCTTTATTGCTTCCGTCCACGAACTCCAGATCTTGAGCTTCGACCCACTCCCCGCCGCTATGCTGAGAGAAGTAAACAGCGTGAAGCTCGCCGGAGAAGTTGCTGATCCGGAGAGTGAAATGCTCCCAGTCACAAACGTGTTGACCGGTTTTGGCCAATGAGAGGTTCACGAGGCCGAGCTTTAGAGTCGCTGGACCGTTAAAAGGACAGAAAATCCAAAACACAAGATCAGTAAACGTTCCTCCAAACGCTGGCTTAACGTGAACGTAGAGCTTGGCGGATTCTAGATTTCCCTGCTTCAGAAACTTGTTTCTCTGTTCATAATTATTGGGCAAATCAATCCAGAACTGTTTATCATTGGCTCCACCATGAGGCAAGTTGGAGCCATTTTCATCAACAGGTTCTTGGTTATCAGAGCTGCACAAAACGGCACCGTTCTTGAAGAACCAAGAGACTGACGAAGGTAAATAGACTTCATCAGGGTGAAAGAAGACTCTCGGACCATAGTGTTGAACCAAAGCATGGATCTGGTCTAAGTTTGGCATTGCGTGTAAACTTGGATCAAGGTTTTTCAAACAAGCGATGTTGTTACAGAGATGATCTTCTTCTTCTTCTTCCATCTCCTTCGCGGAGATCATTAACGGAGTTCTACAGAAGAATGTACCTGCAGAGACTCCTTTTCCCCACATTCCGCGGTCTGAAGGTCTCGTTTTCCATATAAACAAAGGAACTCTTAAAGAATCCGATAATGCAGTGATAATAACTCTATGTGCTTCACATTTATCGGTTTGATCAGCTCGAACACATCTAACTTGATCCAAATCAGGTTTCGTGGGACTCGTTGTAACCAAGAATCCGACCGGTTTATACCCTCGAGGAGGCTTCGGTAACCAGAAGTAACCGCAGCCCTCGGTTTTAGGTTCGTCTTCTGATAAGTCGTTTGAGCTCCAGACCAATGTATAATCAAGTGGCTTTGCAAGTGCAGACTTGACGATGTCTCTAGCTACAAGAACAAAACCTCTCAAGAGGTGGGTATCAGGCTGACAGTAATGTCCTAAACAGTGGAAACTGTCGGGTAAGTTGTCGGGTCTGTAGAATGAGACAGACTTGTTCTTGTCTCGAGGAGAGACGTATCGCCATATCAATTCAAATGATGTGATCTCGGCTACTTCTAAGTCTCCAAGATTGATTCTTCCTGAAGCAAAGCCTTGACCTAATCAATTGAAGCATTATAAAGTACATTCAGCTAGCAAAAATCAAAGACGGGGGAAATAAAAAACCGAGAAAAAATGGAATGTTTCTATAAAAAAAATAAAATTGTTCATAATTCTTCGTGGACTGGATCAAATCATATCTAAACTAAAGTTGTGAAATCCAGAAATTGTTTCCAGATCGGAATTGAAGAAGGTAAAACGGGAAATCATGAATTAGAAGATTCAAAGAAAGAAGGGATCACAATTGAGAAATTACCTGAAGGCCAGTGGGGAAGAGAAGCAGGGAGGGAGAAGGTTTGGGGTTGCTTCAATGACGGAAATTCTGTGAGAGTGTTCCAATGGAGACACTTGCACCCAAACATTCCTATCTCTCTCTCGCTGAGATCATCCGATGGTTCGGGAAACCATACTAATCAAACCGACACATATCAACGCTTGTTGGGTCCCAATCATCCAGAAATCTCGATTTACTTTTCGGATAATTCTTCACCCCACAAAAATTAATAATATTTTTAAAAAATTTATTTTAATGAAAATTAAACACACCCACATTTTCACAGTAGTATTCAACGATCTTACACACACCCTTGACGCATAAGAATCCTACCTTTTTTTATAGGCTTAGTACGTGCAAATGTGAATACATGATTACATCCTCAAGAGGTTTAAACCCAACATACAACCGACGGGATCTAGTAGCGCCTAGGAACACGTAGAAGGATCCTACACTACCCAATCTAATCGTCAGTGTATTTTTTCATTCTTTGAACTCGTGAGATGACTTCACCACAACAGCTATCTACTCGTTAATCACCAAGAATCGTGAGCTTATGAACTTTACTAATCAAAATCTTCAGTTTTTTTGATGAATTTTGAGATAAAGTGTAAGATATGTGGTTTATGTGGTAGTTCATAGTGGTTGAGGTATTGATGTCAATGGCAAAGTTGTAAATATTTGGTGAAGATGATGATGGTAAGGTAAAAGCTTTATTTAAAAAAAAAAATAATAGTATTTTCGTGAATAACTAGAACTTCTAGCGTGAATAGGACAAAACAAAGTATCAAAAAAAACATATCTTATTTTTGTGTTTGATTTCAAATTTTTAGTAATTTTTTAAAAAACCCCGTTATAGTTACAGATAAATGGTCGTTGGTAGACGCGAAAGATGCAATGGCGATGGTTAGTGGTGGTAGTTGGTGGTAATTATGGAAGATGTGGTGGTGAAATGCACAAATTAGGGATTTGACAGTGGTGGTTGGGGTAGCTGTGGTGGTGGTGACTATGGTGGTGATTGTCATGGAAGAAGTGGCGGTAATGAATATATATATATGGAGGAGAAAATAGTATTTCATATCAAAAATTACTATGATCGTGATGGTAATTGTTTGTTGGATGACTATGGTGATGTTGGTTGTTATTATGATGGTAGGTGGTTGTTGAAAAAGATCGTTAAAGAACAATTTTGTGATATACCGGTAGAAATGAAAATAAAAATTAAAACTAAGTAAACTAGAATGAAAATATAGTACTTGTTATGAAAGTCAGAAAAAGCAGCTACCGTTTTCGTTGAAAATATAAAAAGATGTGGGGTCCGCTTCACTATTTGCACAGTGAATTTCTCTTCTATATAAACGATCGTTTCGATCATTGTAAACACACCATTCCTTCTCCTTCTAATAACACATCCTCTCTTGTTATCAGTATTATCTTCTCCTACGGGTATAAAATTTTGCTCTTATTTAAATTCCCGCGATACAATAAAATTCCAGTTCCTTTTATAACACGTTATCAGCACGATCACTCTGCGATTCGGTAAAATTTATTTGTATCATTTATACC
>NC_027749.1:37539826-37555234 GCF_000695525.1 Brassica oleracea var. oleracea
GACCTCTTCACAAAATCACTCCCTACCTCGGTATTCAGAAAACACATCCATAACATTGGGATGCGCCATCAGAAGGATCTATGACTGTTCATTCGAGGGGGAGCTTACGTAGTTGTACTCTTTTTACCTTACTATGGTTTTTCCCATTGGGTTTTCCTGGAAAGGTTTTTAACGAGGCAACAAAGACGTTAAGCGAGAGTGGATAGTGACACCGGTCCCCAAGGGGGAGTGTTATGAAAGTCAGAAAAAGCAGCTACCGTTTTCGTTGAAAATATAAAAAGATGTGGGGCCCGCTTCACTATTTGCACAGTGAATTTCTCTTCTATATAAACGATCGTTTCGATCATTGTAAACACACCATTCCTTCTCCTTCTAATAACACATCCTCTCTTGTTATCAGTATTATCTTCTCCTACAGGTATAAAATTTTGCTCTTATTTAAATTCCCGCGATACAATAAAATTCCAGTTCCTTTTATAACAGTACTATATATTATAGGAATGTTGTGATGCATTTTATTTTCTAGCTAGATTATTAATTATGATTTTTTTTTTGGGTTATTAAGCCAAATTTCCAAATTTCAATGGGCCGTAACGTCCCAACCAATAAAAGGGGAACAAAACTCCGAAACCCTCGTTGCTATCTTCTCCTTTCCGCCAAGCAACTCCGAAGCAAAAAGGTGCTAAAAAAAGTTATTTATCAATCGATGGTGAAGAGAATTGGTGGAGCCGGAAAATCAAGCGGCGGAGATTCAAACATATTGGTTCGGATCTCTAATTCCGAAATCGTATCTCAAGGAAGACGTGCCGCTGGAGATGCCGTGGGGGTGGCGAAGAAACTGATCTGGAGCACGGGAAAAGCGGCGTGGATCGCTGGTACGACTTTTCTCATCCTTGTTGTTCCGCTGATCATCGAGATGGATCGTGAAGCGCAGCTCAACGAAATAAATCTTCAGCAGGCAAGCCTTCTCGGAGCTCCGGCGTCTCCTGTGCAAAGGGGAATGTAGAAAACCCTAGAACCATATTGAGCCAAACTTCGAGGCGTTTGCAATTAGGGTGGTCTCTTTGTTCTTTTTGTATGTTTCTGTTATGATTTTATCTGATAAGAGTTCTTACACACGGTGGATTCTCGTAAAAGTTTCGAGCTGGTTTTTATCTTCAGATTGGTTTTGCAATAGATAGTTCTCCTTTAAATGGATAAGGAGTTCTTAATATAGCAATAAATTAAGTTAATGAAATGATCTTTAGGAGAAAATAGATACCCCAACTTTTACTGCATGCCAAAACATACCTTGATTAATCAAAATTTTGAAATTCATGTTTGAACTAGAGATCATTGAAAAAATACATACCCCAACTCCTATTGCTTGCTAAAACATACCTTAACTAATAAATTTTTTGAAATTTATGTCCAATCTTTAGAAGTCAACGCTAATCCCAATTTTCACTTAACTCTATTAATTAATTGTTAACGACTAACTAGGATACTTATTTGGCTAATGAATTATAGCCTAATCGAAAATCAAATTGGAATGGGTCACATCTGATGATAGTTGGGGAGGAACCTTAAAATAATGGACCATTATCTCTACGACGTCGTTTTTTCTGTGTTTTGTCTCTTTACTCTGCCTGTTCGGGATCCTTCACTTTGTCGCAAAAGAAGAAAGAAAGAAGAGAAGATAAAAACATAGAACATACGATATCGTATTGATAATGACCCATTGTTTTAGGGTTTCAGCCCAACTATTATCAGTTTTGACCCATTTCAATTTGATTTTCGATTAGGTCCAATTATTATTAATCTAACGCTAATCCTAGTCATCGTTGTTAACAATTAATTAACAGAGTTTAAGTCAAAATTGAGATTAGCGTTAACTTTTAAAGACTAGACATAAATTTTAATTTTTTTTTATTAGTTAAGGTATGTTTTGGCATGTAATAGGAGTTGGGGTATGTATTTTTTTATCGATCCCTAGTTCAGGCGTGAATTTCAAATTTTTGATTGCTTAAGGTATGTTTTGGCATGCAGTAAAAGTTGGGATATGTATTTTCTCATCGATCTCTAGTTCAAGCCTGAATAAGCCGTTTTCCCCTTGTTTTGGTTCTCTGGAACCCTTTAAACGTATGGAGTTTATCTAAAAATGAGCTCGATGGTTTTCATTCTTGATCATGTTACTTCAGTAGCTGAGTTATATTGCATTGCATCTTTGGAGTTTGAGTTTTATACAAGTCGACGGTAGTTTCCTTATGAAATGTTTTGATGTGATTGCCAAGCGGTTTGTTAAAACACAACAAAAGTTGAAATAACCTCAAGCATAGCATGCAGAACATATACATAAACTTTAAGAGATAAAACCTGATTATTTGAATTCAGACAAAAACACATACAAACAATTAAGCACTTCTAGATGTTTGAGCTTGGTTTCAAGAGCAGTAATCCAAGCGGATAAATCCTCGTTTTCGGCATGCTCCACCTTCACGACATCTTTAGATCGAAGAGCCTCTTTCTCAGCTACAACCGTCTGGCCCCAAATTTTGCGGATCTTGTATTCATAAAAGGAGGTGGTGTTATTCATCCAACCCATGTGTTGTCAACAAAGCGAAGTCAATCTCAAAAATACAAAGAAGCAATCAATTTACGAAAATAATAATCTAGTAAAGAAAGAAATAGCTACCACAACGTAGATCGACAGGAATCCTCATAGATATCATTCCCAGCGAAACATCTGCTCCAAGAAACTAAGATTGCCAGCCAGGTGAATATTGCGGTGAAGGAGCGCACAAGTCGGCGTCCTCATAGATATCATTCCCAGCAAAACATCTGCTACAAGAAATTAAGACTGCCAGCCAGGTGAATCTTGCGGTGAAGGAGCGCACAAGTCTTCACATCATCAGACAAAAGAGTGATGCTTAGAAAATCAAAAGAAATAGCGTATTCGCCTTTCCGGGTAGAAGCTGATGCAGAGGCACGAGAACTCGGCCCATCATCCGCCCTAAGCTTCTTCGAGGGATCTCGGCTCCCAAAACCAGGAGCATAATGCTTCTTGGAATGAAGTTCCGAGCTCGACCAAAGCTCTTTGTCGGAAGATGTAGGTATGGTGACAGGTCTTAGAGAACCTTGCAAAGACTGACAAGCCAAGGAAGGTCTATGATCTTGATTTTCTAACGAGCAACAAGTTGCCTCCTATTCCCCAACCCGAGTCACTCTTCTTCCAGGCTTAAGGGGCAGCCAGAACATCAGAAGTCAATTCAGGACATCAGAAGCTTAACATGATCGGTAAATGGTTTTGCATCAAAGGCAATTCAGCAAACTTCGTCGCCACGAACTTCAGAAAAGAAACGCCAAAAGTCACAGGAGGCAGAGGAAGTGTCAGAAGAAGAGAAGGCCGCATTAAGGCTGCAACAACCGCAACAGAACCACCAGCTCTAACAGTACCAATGCTCACCCCATGAGCCTCGAAAACCATAGCCTGACATGGAATTAGGCCCAACAACCTCGGGAGAAGAAACATGAACACATGTCACATTGCGAGCCGGTCTCCGATACGCTGCATCACATGCAACTTTAGCCTTCTCATCCCCCCTCCTGGTAAGCTCGGCTGCCTTCTTAGCAAGATTATGGATAACAACATTTGGACGCACCATGATGAATAACTAGAACACAAGGACATCAAAGGCTAGTTAGGTCAAAATTGCAAAGGGAAAACGCGGAGAAAAAGAAACTTACCGAGAAAGACGATACAAAAGATGAAAACTTCACCAAATAAAACTACAAAATGTAAACACCGATGAACAACAAAATTAAATGCCAAGACAAGTAACTCACATCACGAAAACCCAAAAACATCAGCTTCTCAAGACAGTAAACCTCAAATAGAAAAAACGATCCTAACAAGCGCAATATCAAAAAAGGACTTGAAGAATAATAGTTAAAGCAAAAGAAGCATAAAGATCGAGAACCAAAATCACGACGAAATTCACGACTCTATTCTACTCACAAGATCAATAAAACATAAATTTCTCATATGTATTTTTTTTTTTGGTAAAAATGTAAGGATATTATTACTAAGTTTTTCAAATTTTTGACAGAATACACAGATGACAAAGAGAGGCAGAGGAATTGAAGAAAAACAACTAAATAAATACACTTCCTAGTCTAAAGCTGGCTGACACAACATCATAAACCGCTTACCAGAGGACACTGCTCCATCAGCACTAACAGCTTGCCGCAAAAGAAAAAACCACGGTGATTGCGAGAGACGGAGCCCGGTAAAATTGGTGTACCCGATAAACCGCTCTTTAAGAATTAGTTAGCCGAGAACAGCTCATAGCAGACCTCCAGAGCAGAAGCCAACACGGCCAGACAGCAACACACAAGGCCAATCACACCCACTCGACACGACAGAGCATTTATTCGGAAAGAAAGGAGAACTCCTAAGATCGCCACACGCCATGGCCCTACACCAAGCATGCAGAGAAAGAAAGCACCACCATACCATAGCAATAGTGGACAGGAGACAGCCCAGATCATGTTCCTGCAACGCACTTGCTCTGTACGCAACGCCACCAAGAAGAAGAGTCACGGTTGACTAATCCGACGACTATCCTCCTCTCACGCACCCACAACGGAGAACCCGCAGTAGACCTACCTAGCTTGAGACCGAAAGCATCCCTGGAGGCTCTCCAACATAAAGCGAAAAGACGGGCTCGATGAACTGCTTGTTACAACATCCCGACCACGCTCACAAGGCCTACAAGAAGAGTGTAACCAACACTGTCGAGTCAGTCCTAGGGACCACCATCGACACTGGGAAGTGCCAGTCACCACAAGGCGTCTCTGAGGTGAGCTTAAGTCCAGAGACAACCCGAACAGCCTAAGCACCTCGCCTAAAGCTGATTCTGAGAACCGGAAACCAATCTCTTCACACGCCTAAGGTTGAAACGGAGACACGGACCAACCTACACAAACTGAAACAAGAAGCAGTCTTCTGATTTGCGGCCGGCTGCATCACAGAAGAAACGGGATGAAGAACCGGGTAGAGGAGACTGCTGAGCGGGATGACGACGGAGCTGCCAAGCATGGCCATAGACGACCACACCGTTACATCAGATCCGCGTATCTCCACAAGCCAACACCAGTAACCCTAGCACGCGCTAGGCAAGCCACCGGAAGAAGCACGCCAACGAGGAAACAACACTCCGAAGCACTCACGGCGTCAGAAGAGAGTCGGTGGTCAACCGAGACGCCAAGGCAAGACCACAAAACAAACTATGAACACCACACCTCCAACGAAGACCGGAACAGAGCAGATCTAGTAGATCCACCACTGGAACAAAGAGAGGAGTCGGCCTCCTACCACCACGCGCCGTCACCTCCAAGATAGGGTAGATCTGGAAAACCCCCCACTTGCAAAGCCCTAAAACGCCGACCCCGGCTCAACCACCTCATCTCTAACCTCACTTCAACACCAGGGAACCAAACCACAACCACCCGGTACAGTCGCGACTACGTCACCGGCGAGGCTCTTCTTCCAGGGTTGAACTCATCTCGGCTAGAGAGAAGGGAGCGAAACACAGGGTAAAGAACGGAAAAGAGGAAAGGGTAAAGAGAGAACCCTCCGGCGGCGGCTTAGACTGCGCACGCGCCGGAGATACACCGGAGACGACTGAAGATTACCAAAGGGAAGTCGAGGGGGGGGGGGAGGAGAGAAGAGAGAGGAACATCTTCTCATATGTATTTATCAGTTTATATGCTTCTTTAGATTCCTTCTTATACTTTTAATCATAAATTTTGTACCCTATTTCTGAGTTGATCTGAGATCCATCAAATATACAATTGTAAATTTATAAATCAAGCTTCTAGCACAACGTCATAAATGACAAAACCACTAGTTTCTTACCCATATATGTAATACTCATTAAAATGAATAACCCTAGACATGTATGCCAAAATTGGTCTAGAAACAAAATTCATCAAATGTATGATCTTAATTTGTTTTATTTGAAGATATATTTTATTGACAATTATTTTTATTTGTTAATTTGATTAAAAAAACTAAAAACTAAAATCTAAAATCTCCATTCAAGTTTTTTCAAAACCTAAAATCTGCGGCAAAATTAAAACGACAATTAAAAACCAAAATCTAAAAACTAGGAAAACGATCATCACCTGAAAATGAGTTTTTTTTTCTTGCAATTTTACATATTCACCATAAAAAGTTTCAAACATTCACATTCCTTAATTACAAAAAAATTAAGTTAGATTTTCTCAAATTAACACACAAATAATATCGCAATATCAATATCCCAGTATTTTCCAATTTGGAGACTTCTAAAATTTGTTTTACAAATAAAGAAAAAGCATTACTGTAAACCAATATTATTAAACCCAGACCGGACCGCCGGTCGGACCAGGTTAAACCATGAACTAGAGACCAGTCCGAGTTAGGTTAATGGGAAACCCCAGTTAAAGTTGAACCGGTTTAAAACCCATATTAAACCGTTAAAAACTGAAAACCGACGATCCAATGAACCGGCCAAACCAATGTTCATATGTAAATAAAATTTTTGTTAACAAAATGATTGACTTTTTTTCTTTTAAAATAAAATTAAAATAGATCTTGATCCGCACATCCGTGCGGGTTTTTATTTTTATACTAAAATATTTTAGTTTGTGTAACAAAATTTATCAATAGGTAATGTAATTTAGATTTGACCACAAAAAAAGTTAATGTAATTTAGTGTTATATATTATCTAACTGTACAATAGCTATGTTTATGTAGTTTATACTATTATTACTATTTGATCAAATTTTTTTTTATTACTATAACATTTTAGAAATTTGTTATTATTTAATAAAATTTATTTTGAAAAAATTATTGTGTAACAACATTACTATTTACATAATTTTTGTTTTATTTCTAAATTTGAAGTTTATATGGAAATTAAATTAAACTGGATCTATATAATAGAAAATAATTTTTTTAAATACTGTTAATAATAATAAATATTATGTTTTAAAAATAAACTGTAATATATTGTAGGTAAAGTATTTCATAAACACCTAGAATTGTTTTTAAAACAACAGATCACACAAATAGAAAAATAACCAAAAGATGTTTCATAAAAGATGTAAATAACAATTATACTATTACTCTATAAATATATAAATACAACTAAATATCTAAATAAAATAAAAGGACAACTTTTTTATTTTCGAAAGTAAGTTATTTTTGGATATGTAGGTTATATATGATTGAAGGTAGATGAATATTTTTGGAGGTGTAATAAATAGTTTTAAATGAGTAATATAACTATGCCGGATATATAATTTATGATTTTCTATTTATTTATATGTTTGACTATTTTCATTCTAAAATTTAAAATCTAAAATCACCATTCAATTTTTTTCAAAAATTAAAATCTACGGAAAAATTTAAACCGACAGTTAAAAACCAAAATCTAAAAACCAAAAACCAAAACCAAAAACTAACACATTCCTTAACTACAAAGAGTTTTCAGTTAGATTTTCTCAAATTAACGCACAAATAATATCTTTTTTTTTTCAATTTGGAGACTTTTAAAATTTGTTTTTCTCTAAAGAAAAAGCGTTACTGCAGAGTGCAGACGGATGATTGAAACCGTTTTCTAATTAAACACTGAATCGTTAGGGATTCTCGACGGTCATTTTTATCTAGGCCCGGTTAAACCAACTATTAGCCCGGCCCATCAAGAGGAGAATCAGAATAAAGGAGTGGGGATATCAACAGTCGTCATCAGGAACAGAAAGTCTGAGAGTCCAAGATTTAGCAGTACGAGCAAGTGGAGAAGCACCTGTCGTACAGTCCTCGCGTGTTCTCACGCGCCGACTCAATACTCTGCTGCCGACGCCGACATTGGCTCTCCGGCGTTGTCGTTGGATTTCGTAGGCCACGATTCTACAGCTACGCAGTCAAAACCCCTTGACTCCTTTGAGCTTTCATTAAACCCTAACCCTCACCACTCTTTGGTAAGCTCTTCCAGTTTTCTGTGATCGTCTTCTCTCTGAGTCTCGGAAAACACCATTTGTTCTCTAGAAGAGATTATAACCTTTTTTTTAGGGTTTCGTTGTGCGTTTGTGATTGCATGCCCTTTTGTGTTTTTATCCTCAGCGTTTCGCTGCTAATCGCGTTTGCTAGGTTTTGTAATGTTGATCTGCTTGGGTCTGTCTTTTGCTTAACTGTTGTTCATGTCTTTACAGTTGTTTCTCTTCAATTATGTGTGTTGCTGTTGCAGAGCTTTGTTAGCATAAAAACCATGGCACCAAATACGCATGTCAAAAGAGCGTTCAAAGCTATGAATGATCTTGGAATAACGGATGCGCAAGTGAAGCCGGTCTTGAAGAACCTTCTCACCCTTTACGACAAAAACTGGGAGTTGATAGCCGAGGACAACTACAGGGCTCTCGCTGATGCTATCTTCGATAGCCAAGAGTCTCAGGTATCTCTACCTTTCTTGTCACATTGATTCACTCATTTTTTACTTATTTATTTATATCACTTGCTTTGTTATGGCCTTGACATTCTGTATTGATATAAACATATGTAGACCACTGAAGAAGTAAAAGGAAAGGAGAAGAAGGGAGATGAAGCTGAAAGCAGCGTATGTTCTTCCCTCACAGTCTTTCTTTTCTGTTTTTTTTTTTGCTTTTCTGTCATTCTTAGGTTTGTTGTTGATTAAAATTATCAGGCTGCAGAAGTTGACAGAGGAAAGAAGAAGGCGCTTGAAGTATGCCAACCAAATATCTATGTTTTGATAGAGTGAATTTTCTTCAAGTTCTTGCATTTATTCAGTTTCTTTCATGTTTTATTATCAGTCTCTCGAGGAAGATGAAGATGAGCTTGAGCCCCCTTTAAAGAGGCTGCGACGCAGAGGTGAAGGAGTCTCTGCTTCGGCTTCGAACAATCCCGACTTGGGAAGTCCCAATTTAGAAGAGCACACAACTCATGACGAAGACACTACTATCTCATTACCATTTCATCCTCAGCCAACCGAGAATAACGCTGATGCTGGTTATCTTACTCTTCCTTGCATTGCTTATTCTGTTGTGATGAATACCTACTTCAAAAACTGATATGTAACTTCTCTTGGTGTGTTTTTCTGAATTCCTTAGAAACAAATGGACATGGCGAAACAGTAAATACTGTTCGTGCTGAAGATCCTCGTACAAGTACAACTATTGAGAGATACAGTGAGCAGAGGCTGGCTACAACCCTGGAAGAATCTTCGACACTTGAATTAGCTTCTTCTGAGACGGGTGAAGTGAAGATTAATCTGAGTTTTGCCCCTGCAACTGGAGGATCCAATCTACGTGTACCCACTATGGAGGAACTGCGAAGAGCAATGGAGGATAAGTGTCTCCGATCTTACAAAATACTCGACCCTAACTTCTCTGTAGGTCGTTTTATGGGCGACATCGTTAGTTGCTTTCTCGAACTATCAAAAAACGCAGCCAGCCATTCGCCAGAAACATTGCCGTTTCTCACCACGAATATTGGTGTGTTGAAGAAACCTGCAGCCAACCAGCCGCCAGAAAACTTGCCGACGAATGTTGAAGAAAAGGGAGAGTCCATGGGTTTAGTAGTAGTTCCAGAGTGCCAGATCTCTGCGGATGATTTTAGATTGATAAGCAGCATTAATGATGTCACTCTTGGAAAAGAAACTCTTGAGATTCCCTGGGTGAATGAATTCAATAGCAAGGTTCCTCCACCCTTTCGATACATACCCCAAAGCTATGTCTATCTAGATGCTGCAGTGAAGTTTTCAGTTGGGAACATCAGGGATGACCAACGCTGCTCCTCTTGTTGTGGAGATTGCTTGGCTCCTTCAGTGGCATGCAGCTGTGCAACTGCACTTAGTGGCTTCACGTCATACACAAAAGATGGCCTCCTGCAGAATGATTTCCTGGAAGAGTGTGTTTCTGAGGCACGTGACCCGCAGAAACATGTGTTGCAATTTTGCAAAGAATGTCCGTTGGAGAAGGCTAAAAACATAGAGATTCTGGAATCGTGCAAGGGGCATCTAAAGAGGAAGGCCATTAAAGAATGTTGGATCAATTGTGGCTGTATCAACAAATGTGGCAACCGAGTCGTCCAACATGGCATTCATAACAAGCTGCAGGTTCTTGCCTTAATTATTTTTGCCAAAGTTCACTATTTAATATCTTTTTAACACATCTCAGTTATGGTTGAGAGTTTCTGTTGCTTAAGTTTTGTGCATATCTATTATCTGTTAAACCTGGACATAAGGTTTTCTTTTATTCTTTGAATCAGGTGTTTTTCACTCCCAATGGGAGAGGTTGGGGACTCAGGACTCTACAAAAGCTGCCTAAAGGAGCATTTGTCTGTGAGTTTGCTGGAGAAATATTGACCATTTCGGAGTTGATCAAACGTAGCTCTGAGAAGCTTACCTTTCCGGTAATATTGGATGCACACTGGGGTTCTGAAAAAGCTTCAGGTGTCGACAAAGCTCTTTGCCTTGATGGAATGCATTATGGAAATATTTCCAGGTTTATCAATCACAGGTAATAAGGGCCTGCCTCTACGAGCACAATCTCTTAAAATGGGTTTAAGTTTCTTTGGTCTTGGCCATTTTAGAAATCTGCAAACGGCTAGCTTAGCTTTAAAAGATCTCATTTGGTGACTTATAAATTGTTTTTCCCTCATTTCATTACTTTATAACCTTTATATTATGTATATGCGTATGTTCAGATGCTCAGATGCAAATTTGATTGACATCCCAGTGCATGTGGAGAATATGGACTTTAACTACTATCATGTAATGAAACTAAACCTGGTTTATTATCTAATCCCTTGCTTGCCTAAGTCTCTATATAACGGGAAGCTAATCTGTGTGTTTTTTCCCAGCTCGCGTTCTTCACAACAAGAGACATCGAGGCTCTGGAAGAACTAACATGGGTGTGTTAGAAGTTTCTTCAACTGCTTCTATACAGATTTGTTTCTTTTAGAAAATTTCATAGTTAGGGTTTTTGTTGTTGTGCTTCGGTCTAAGAAGTGTTAGACTTAACCTGCAGGATTATGGCGTCGAGTTCAACGATCATGTTTATCCCACGCTTCCGTTCCATTGTCAATGTGGTAGCGAGTTCTGTCGGAATGTTAAGCGGATAAGCAGTGAGTAATCTCATCAAAACATTTTTAATTAATAGTCTCGTTCCTTGGTTTTGGCTGTTACAAGTTTTCTATCAGTTTCTATACATGAACTCTTGACTTTTACTTTTCTTGCAACTAACATTAGTTCTGTGGTGGTGCAGAAAGCAAGAAGGCAAAGAAGAGAGCGTAAGAGCTCACAGTGTTGTTTTTTTGGAGGATGTTTGGTGTCCCAAACTCTTTTTGTGAATGAATTGCCAACTTTTCCAAAAACTCTGTTGTTGTCTATTCATCAAGGCAAACAAGCTCTAGTGTATATCGTAACTTAGGTTCTAATAGCTCTGGCTTTGGTTTGACCATCTAAAATCCTCTCTATCTATGTATGGTTATGGCTTTGGTTTGTCATTATAGAACATGTCTCTCCGTCTCTACATATGCATAATTTAGAAAATAAGTGATCTCAACTTAAAGGTAGACCTCCCAGGAGATTACTTGTGGAAAGCTTATCTTTTCTGTATATATATGGCTGTGAAGGTAAGAAAGATCTAAATTCAAGACATGATCAGAGTTTATTTACATTACATAATGATACTTTAAATTGTGCTGCATCATCCTCTCATTTTGAGATATGTACAGTTTTCACCGCTTTAAACCGCAAGCTGTTCTGAAACGGCTTTACCCACCGAGTCTCTGTTGTGAAGTCTCAAGAGGACTCTCTCGGGTCGGGTTTTTCGGGTCGGGTTTGGTTCGGATTTCGGATTCCGGATTTTATGCCCATGTCTAGTTGGATTCAACTTGCATTTAGAGGAAGTAACGTTTTTTAGTACCCATCCATTATAGTAAGAAGGTCACAACACCAGGACTCTGCTCGAACAACAACAAACGCAGAACATGAAACTCACTTCCAAAACACACTGTATGTTGGGACATACCTAGCATAGCACCACAAAAAGCCAAAAACTTTAGTAAACATACAGCATCAAGATGCCAAGCTATGAGCAAACGAGCTACCTGTTAAAGCCATTGTCTGATTCCAAGTTTCGATCTTTCCATTCAATTCTGGCGGCGTTAGATCCAAAGTTAGGGTATCATCGCAATTCGTTTAGAGTCCCGAGTTGAAGAGCTCGATGATAGCCCTGTTCGTTTAATAAACTCTGGCATCAGCGGCTGCGATTCAAAAAAACAACTATGATCACGGCAAATGCATCACAGTCACGGCAAATCAAATTTTCTTTTTTCAGCCGCTACAGTAATTAATAACTGTCACATGCGACGCTGGAATTCACAGCGGCAGCGGCAACTCTGTTTATTTGTCTTCGATCGTTTCTTGGCGACTGACGCCAGTTTCGAGATCAATAAAGTTACTCTGGTTGTAGGTTTATTTCTTGCCGCTGACGCTGGTTGTGGCGTTTATAAAAAGAACAGGCTAGATATCGTAGCTCTTTCATCACAGAGAACATCCTTCTTCCTTGAATCCCCCAACAACGTAACGGTACATGAACGACCCAAAACGATGTGTTTCATGTCGATAGGAAAGCAGGCCCATTTAAATTGTGATGATGATAGAAGAGCTATTGTAGATTTGTATTAGTGTTTTGTTGTATTATAACTTTTGGAAATTCATGACAGTGATGATTTCTACTTTGATTTCAAGATTTTCATCTAATAAAAATTGTAATTTCGAAAGTAGTTATTTTCATATTCAATTTTCAGAAAATCTTAACTTAAAAAAAAAACAGGTAGGAAATAACAAAATTAAGTTCAGTTAGTTTTTTTTTTGAAACACAAGTTCAGTTAGTTATACACCATATTTTGGTGTAAAAAATTGCACACCATCTTTCTCTTGAAGTTATATGTTTTATGATTTTTTACACGTTTTCAGACACTAGTTGTAAAGTTATAATTGTGGATATTAAATTTAACACCTCTCTAGTACCTTTTCATTTGTAAACTACTACACTCATTATTTCTCGAAATTTTTAGAAATACCTACTACCACTTTTCAAAAATATATTCAATAAAAAATAGTATAACATTTGGGTTAAATATTTAATGATTACTAGACCTTGACGCACACAACCGCAAAGATGTTTGCTTTCATTTTTATATGCGTAAGAGTTTGTTTCTACATCGTTAATGGTAAATATTCTTAACATTAACCATATTTTCACACGTTTATGTTTTTTTTTGAACAAAATAATGTTATAGTCAACATGTATAGTCTTCTTCTTCCTTTACTTCTTCTATCATTTTTGCAGATGATTTCATTATTTTTGAAGTCATATATTTGTTTGCTCTTACTCCATAAAGCTTTGTAGTATATATTTTAAATTATTTTTCACAAACAAAAATGTATATCACAAAATAAAATTGCACATTCTATTCATAAATTTAGATTGAAAAGTAATATGCAGTTATAACAAAAAAATAAAATTAAATTTTTAATAAAATATTATGATATAAATTTCAATTATTCATATAAAACAGTATATGGTTGGGTCATAAATCTTTTTAATTCCAAAATTTTGACACCCCTTAAAATAAATAAAATAATTTTAAAAAATTTGGAATTATGATTTCTATTAAAATAAATTAGTTAAAACAAATTATTTTGCGCTGTTATAGTTTATTCTTAGAGTTTGACCTGTGACCGTTTGAATATTTGTTTTCACTTTTAATTATTTTTTGTACTAAATGGTATAATATATATTTGTAAATTAAAATGTATTAACTAATTGTTAGTATAACATTTTAAAAAATAACAATTTTATTTATTACTTTGAATATTTATACTTTTGTTATTTTAATCGTTTATTATATCATAGTGTTTCATAAATTATTTTAAATTTTTTTTATATATTATATAATTTGATTATCATATGTGGTTTTTACTTTACTATTTATTATGAATAAATATCGGAAAAAATTTAATATGTTAATACAAAATATATTAATGGCATGTATGGTTTTCCAATAAATTTAATTTAATATCGGAATAAATCTATTGGAAAATCTATTTTGGTAAAGATTCGATTAAGGAAATCTTAATTTAAATTAGGAAAAAACAATCATACTTAAATATAGGTTTAATAAATATCTCAATGGTATGTCATTGTAAATAAATGGTAAAACTAATGAATAATCTAATTTTGTACTCCCCTTTTAATAAATTAGATTGTTTAAGGTTTAATATTTAAGGAGTATGGTTGAGTTTTATAAACTTCTACAAATGTTTATAAACTGTTTTAAATATTACAAATGATTTAAGAGGGTTTTAGTTTATTTTTTCATCACAACTTGAAGGTATTTATGAAAATGGGTATCTTATAAGGATAAATTTGAAAAGTACTGTCAAATTTGTGGTAAAACTGAAATTCCCATTAATTTCTTTCATCGTTCAAATATAACCTCTATATTTATTTTAGCAGGTATTTGTAAACTAAGAAACGAAATATCAAATTTACATTGAAATTTCAACACATGAAACTAAAAAGAAAAAAAAAAAAACCTACAACTTTTAATTGGAAGAAGACACACGAGAGTATGAATTTTTCTTTTGTCAATCTCAAAGGAAGCATGAGATTATTTTCTCTAATAACTAGAGAATTTAGTCTTAGAAGCATTGATATTTTTCATAAGAAAATTATCAAAAGTTATTTTATATAAGATTGGGACTTTAACTATATACAAAAAAATGAAAATAAAAAGGCTCAAAAGACAATAATAATTTCGGTTTGATCAAAATCACCGTTGACGAGACCAACCCTTGTCGAAATTCAGATGATAGCTTCGGAGATCATAGCTACTCTGAATATTATTACTACAACTCTTCCACGACCACCGAAAACGCTTTTTCAACCTCCAAACAAACTGTTCCACGAGAACGCGGGGAGGTTTTCCACAACATGAGCACGCAAACGCCACGATCGTTCTTTCCTCTGAGTTTCCTAGCCTCGCTGAAGCCGTCGTTGAGTTTTCAATTCGCTTTCCCAATCTCTGAAACTGAAGTCTCTTCAAACCTTATTTGTGTTAGAAATTGAAGAACATAGTGAAGAACAAGAGAGAGATGTTTAATCTAGAAAGTAGAGAGAGATAAAGTAAATAAGGAGAATCTTATTTGCTTGATTAATTTGCTTATGGGAACATCCCATATATATAGGGGTTACAAGTATGGCAAATGGTAGATGAGATATGATAAACTAATAATCCATTGTCTTGAGACTTTAACCCACCATACATGCTTGTCCCTTGTAGTGGCATCTCC
>NC_027749.1:37556719-37558861 GCF_000695525.1 Brassica oleracea var. oleracea
TCAAGTTGTTTGCCCTATCTGAAGATCCTTGTGAGAGATCCTGAAGGCTTTCCCAACTCTTCTCATCATAGTATCCCTTTGATTCCACAAACTTAACATCCCTTGAGACCATAACTCTTCTTGATTCAGGTATGTAGCACTTGTACCCCTTCTGCGCATGAGTATATCCTATGAACATGCCTTTGACACTCTTGGCTTCAAGCTTGTTTCTCTGTTCCCCTGGTATCAAGACATAGCACACACACCCAAAAACACGCAAATGATCAATTGGAGGTTTTATTTTGTTTAATACTTGAAAGGGAGAGTTATCTTGGAGGACTTTGGTGGGGATCCTGTTGATCAAATAACATGCTGAGACCACAGCATCTCCCCAGAACCTCTTTGGAACATTGGTATGGAACATCATGCTCCTTGCAACCTCCATAAGATGGCGATTCTTCCTTTCAGCAACTCCATTTTGTTGTGGTGTGTATGGGCAACTTGTTTGATGGATTATGCCATGTTTTGCTACGTGATGTTTGAAAGCAGTGCTTGTATATTCTCCGCCATTATCAGACTTAAAAATTTTGATCTTGGAATTGAAATGGTTAGATACATAGTTTTGGAAGTTAATAAAAGCTTCTAAAACTCTATCTTTAGTTTGAATCAAGGTGAGCCATGTATATTTTGATTTTTCATCTATGAATGTAACAAAATATTTATGGTTCTCCCTAGACATACAAGGTGCTGTCCAAACATCAGAGTGCACAAGATCAAAGCAATTTTCATAAATAGTCTTAGAATTAGGGAAAACAGATCTCTGATGTTTACCAAGAATACAAGCCTCACAACTTCCACTCTTTAAAGATAGATTAGGTAACATCAGTCCTAAGGCACGATAATGAGGATGACCTAATCTAGCATGCCATAAAACATCACTAGCTAACACAGAAGCAGAATTGAAAGCACAAGATAAATTTGAAAGCTTGGTGTTTTCAAGCAAGTAAAGCTCTCCCTTGCTCACACCCTTTCCCAGCATCTTCCTGGTCTTAATATCCTGAAAGCACACATCATTAGGACTGAAAATAACATTGCAATTTAGATCATTGGTTGCTCTCTTAACAGATAATAAGTTGGATGTGAAAGTAGGCATATAAAAAGCTTGAGACTCCTTATCAAACAGTTTCAAGTTTCCTACTCCCTCAATTGGAATTCTATCACCATTAGCAATCACTACACTTCCTAGAGCAGGTTTAACATCACTAATCAGTCTAGCATCCCTAATCATATGATGAGAAGCTCCAGAATCAATGATCAAAGGTCTAGTAGTATGTGAAGCACTGTGAATAGAATTTAAAGCATTGACACTGATGTTACCAGAGTTTGCATTGATAGCTTTGATAAGGGCTTCAATGTCTGACTTGCGGATGAAGGCATCATCAGGGGATGGCTGAGACATGGCATGGGATGTGGATCCACCAGTGTGGGTGGTTGAGATCATAGCTCTTCCATCTTCTCCTATGCGCATGGAGCCTGGTACTGTGGTTTCATGAGCTCTTGCTTCATGTGCTTTGGCCTGGTTGTATCTGTTGGTTGAAGCAGGTCTGAGGTGAGGATGGAGGATCCAACAATTGGTTTTGGAGTGGCCTAGATTCTTGCAGTGCTCACAAGTCACAGACTTGTCTCCTCCTCTTCTTGATTTGAAGTGTGCTTTGTTGCCTGAAGCACTCTCCATCTTCTCAGCTTTGTTTGCCATAGACAGCTCCTCTTTTCCACCAAAGAGACCATCTGAGCCTAGCTCCTTCCGAAGTTGAGCACACACATCATCATAGCTTGGAAGCTCTTTAGCTCTCAATATGTGTTTAAGTACATCATTGAAGCTTGGGTTGAGTGTGAGAAGCAATCCAAAGACCTTGTCTTGCTCACGCCTCTCTTCTAGTGTACTAGGATCAGTGGTACTTGGTCTCAACATCTCAAGTTCAGACCACAACTGGCTGTACTTTCCAAGGTGTTTGGTGAAGTCCATCTCCTCTTGCTGTAAGTTGTTGATTGCCCTCTTAACCTCAAATATTCTGGTGAGGTTTGAAGTGTTGCCATATACCTTGTGTAAGGTATCCCATAGCTTCTTTGCAGTCTCACAATGTGAGTAAGACTCCATGATAG
>NC_027749.1:37559016-37569886 GCF_000695525.1 Brassica oleracea var. oleracea
ACCATACATGCTTGTCCCTTGTAGTGGCATCTCCTTTGTCTTGAGACCTTAACCCACCATGCATGCTTGTCCCTTGTAGTGGCATCTCCATTGTCTTGAGACCTTAACCAACCATGCATGCTTGTCTCTTGTAGTGGTATCTCCATTGTCTTGAGACCTTAACCAACCATGCATGCTTGTCTCTTGTAGTGGTATCTCCATTGTCTTGAGACCTTAACCAACCATGCATGCTTGTCTCTTGTAGTGGTATCTCCATTGTCTTGAGACCTTAACCAACCATGCATGCTTGTCTCTTGTAGTGGTATCTCCATTGTCTTGAGACCTTAACCAACCATGCATGCTTGTCTCTTGTAGTGGTATCTCCATTGTCTTGAGACCTTAACCAACCATGCATGCTTGTCTCTTGTAGTGGTATCTCCATTGTCTTGAGACCTTAACCAACCATGCATGCTTGTCTCTTGTAGTGGTATCTCCATTGTCTTGAGACCTTAACCAACCATGCATGCTTGTCTCTTGTAGTGGTATCTCCATTGTCTTGAGACCTTAACCAACCATGCATGCTTGTCTCTTGTAGTGGTATCTCCATTGTCTTGAGACCTTAACCAACCATCTTGTTTCTTATTGCTTCATCTTCACAGTTTGTTCATAGCTTTTAACTTAGTTTACTCTCTGCGTCTCTCTCTGTGCGATTTGTGAGAGTGAGAAAATGTAAATGTAACGAAGTAAAAAAATGATAGAAATAATTAAAGAGCTAAAGTTGATAGATTATGCGGTTTATAACGTGTTTATAATATATATATATAAACTGGCGAACGGCCAATCCTTTCCCCAACTAAACACAAGTATGAAGATTCATGCCTATCTTTACACACCGTACCTAAACATAAAAACTTGTAAAAATTTAAATTGCACATGAACAAACAAGCTAGGTTTGAACATTTTTATATGATTTATTTCTTAAAAAGCAAAGCGTCATTTTAATCTACTTTATAATCCAATATCCATATCGGGACTTTTAACGGTTCAAATACCACCATGTGTGTGAATGTAGGAGTATCGACGAATTTGTAGTTTTTTTTTGCCTAATCGATGACTTTGTAAATTAGAAAATTTATTAGTGAAGGTATAATTAGGTAGAGTGTAAGTATAGGCATGGATCTTCACACTTGTGTTTTGTTGGGGCACGTATATACTCTAAGAATAGTCCAAACTGCATCATCCTCCACCCTAATCCATTTTTTTGTACTAATATGAAGAAGTTAATTGCCGACAATTTTGTTGTTAAAAAATTAGTATTATAAAAAGTATTCAATTCTGTATAATCTATTACCACTTTAATAGACTACCACCGTGACATGTTTTTGCACTTTAGTTTTATGTTTTAGTGGGTGTTTTTAAAACTGGACCGGCTAGCAAACCAAAATTTTTTTGGGTCATGAATCATTGTGGTTCGACCGGGTCTGAACCGAGTTTGATCGGATTTACTTAGATTAAACTAAATTTAATGATATTTTATAAATAATATGCATATTTTTTCAAAAAATAAATCATATCAAATAAATTTTTTAAATAGCCATAATGTGTAGAAAAACTTAAAAATAACAATTAAAATCTAAAATCAATATGAAAAATACATTTAAACTTTATTCGCAGATCTTATCACTCTACATCTTCATCACCTTTTAAAAAAAAGTATATACACATTAGGTAAAAGTTATATTTTGACATACAAATTTCAGAAATAAAAATGTTTCAATGATTTAAGGTCTTCAAAACAAGTGATCATGAAATATTTTTTTGTTTAAAGTGAGAAGTAGACAAAAACAATATCTTGACGTGAATATTAAACTTTGTGAATCTTGTAATTTATGAGTTGTAGAGAAGACAAAAGAAAAAGACGAGAGACGAAAAAGGAAGAAAAATGAATTGTTTCATTAACAAAATTTTAGCTTATATACAAACCGGAGTTTGGCCGGTTCATTGGGTCGCCGGTTTCCGGATTTTTGACGGTTCAATAGGGATTTTTAACTGGTTCGATTTTAGTTGGGTTTTAGCCTTAACCCAACCCGGTTTATTTTCGGTTCATGGTTCAACCCGGTCCAACCGCCGGTTCGGTACGGGTTTAAAAACACTGGTTTTAGTAGATAAACAAAATCATCTATAAAGGCAAATCAAGGTTTTTAAATGACCATTTTAACATAGAACAAAAACATCTCGTAAAGGAACAACACAGCATAATCACAGAGAGTATCTAATTGCATCCTCGGTTTATGCAGTGATCTGATTGTATCAAAGCGTCTTGGTGATAATGGAGGTTGACATATCGGGTTGGTTGATATTTAGTCTCAGAAGCTTTGATATTTTTTTTAAGATATACGATTTTGTTTATATATTTGATAAGCATTTTGTTCAACAAATATATACAAAGCTTTTCGTAAGAAACAAAATTAACCATATGAAAAAGAACGTACACGAATATTCTTGAAATGCCTTTTTATATAAGATTGAGACTTTAAGTATATACGTATATGAAAATAAAAAAGGCTCAAAAGATAATAATAACAATTTGTTTGCTTAAAATCACCGTCGACGAGACCAACAGTCATCGAAATTCAGATGATAGCTCCGGAGATCATAGCTACACTGGATATTATTACTACCACTCTTCCGCGACCACCTTAAACGTGATTTCAACCTCCAAACAAACTGCTTCAGGAGAACGCGAGGTGGTTTTCCACAACATGAGAACGCAAACGCCACAATCGTTCTTCTTTCCTTTGAGTTTCGTAGCGTCGCTGAAGCTGTCGTTGAGCTTCCGATTCGCTTTCCCCATCTCCTAAACTGAAGTCTCTTGAAACCTTGCTTGTTCATAGCTTTAAGTTAGTTTACTCTCTGTGTGTCTCTTTGTGTGGTTTGAGAGAGTGAGAAAATGTTTAATGTAACGAAGAAGCAAAGAATGAGAGAAATATTTAAAGAGCTAAAGTTGACAGAAAGGAAGAGAGAAAGAGAGAGGTTATGGGGCTTGCAACGTGTGGATGTATAATTCGTGGTCTAAAAGTGTATAATCTAGTCAAAGAGTAGTCCAAAGTGCAGCATCCTCCACCATATATCCCAATCTTTGTCTAATAGCAATATGAAAAAGTGATTATTATAAAAATAATAATTCAAATCTATGTTCTCTCTGATCTATTACCACTTTAATAGACTGCCCCGTGACATAGTTTGCACTTTAATTTTCTGTTTCAGTGGCTAAACGAAACATCTATAGGCAAACCATGGCCTACAATTTTTTAAACGACCCATTGAACATAAAACACAAACATTTAATAAATAAAGGACCAACACAATGACATATGTACTAGATAGAATTGGAACTTGGATATATATTAAGTTACAAAAAAAAAACTTTAAAGTGATGTTTTCATATGCAAGTTAGCACTTTTCTACGCACTGATAAAACGCACCTTTTAGGTTATTTATTGAGATTTAGCTTCATAGTATAACAAAATGATATAGTACTGAGAGCAGCAGAGGGAGTCGAAAGAAGATGATGAGAAATTCTGAATTTTCGATTAGTTGTAACTTTTATTGTAAGTTAAGGTGTTCATAAAGTTCGCTGTAAAAGCTTAACTGCAAAACAAACTATTATTTACACTGAAAATCTAACATGACGACTACAAAATGCAAACAAATGCTAAAATCTCTGTCTTTAGTGGTATTATTTTTGTACTTTATAATTATTTGTAGTTAATGCTAGAGATATGTTTAATTCTTGGTTAGTGTCAGCTCCACATCACAAAGCCTAACTTATGGGTCATAAACCCGTCCCACTTCAGGGCGGAGAATCAAATTACCCACCTTTTATAGACCAACGGACAACAGTGAAGCAAAAAAAATCTATAGGTATGGATAACTATCACTTTCGAAAAACCTTTATCAAAAAGCTTAATAATATCAATAAAAATTTAACCAAAAAAGCTTAACACATCAGATGACAAATTTTTTCTTAACTTCTCTCTCATCTCTCGTTTCTCTCTAATCTTGCGGACACCGATATTTTTCTTCTCCTTACCTCTCCTGCGAGGGTTCTCCGCCGATGACGTGATAGAGCCTTGCCTTTCCATTTTTTTCGTTCTTTTGATCTCAGTTTCCTACGGAGATTCTTAAGGTTTTTCGGTCTTTGGTGTCAGATCTAGCGGCGATGGTGGAGTAGCCGTGATCGTGCGGCTCTCTGCGGTGTATGGCTTCACGGGTTGTATGTGTGAGGACCAGATCTAAACTTGTATCCTCAGGTTTTTGCTGCGTTTTTTGCTTATATATCCACATCAGTGGAGGTATCTCCATCCAAGCCGTGCGGTGGAGGAAGCTTGTCGGTGAGAAAGACACTAGTAAAAAGTGTTATAGCCACGTTTTGGTGGCTATAAGCCAAAATTCGTGACTATATGACGAATTAAACACGAAATGCCACCACAAATGGCTATACGATTGTAGCAAAACAAAACAATGGAAAAATCGTAGTAAAAAGCCACTACGACGATGAATTCATGGAAAAAATTGTGACGTTTGGCCACGAAATTTGTAAGGCAAGTTGCTACAGAATAGCCACAAATATTTTCACAGTAATTTGCCAAGAAATAGCCACAATTTTTTCGTAGCAATTTTCTATGAAATTGTCAATAATATTTTTCTTACATTTTCCTACAAAATTGTCAAATTATCTTTCGTAGCCTATTAATATGATACAATACTTTTCGTGGTATTTTCCACAAAATTGCCACAATAGTTTTGGTGTCAATTTGTCATAGCTTTCCTCTATCTTCCTTCTCTCGATCTTTCAGATCTTGTTTAAATCGATATATGTAAGAGACATATGATGGTTTTTTTAGTAATCTTTCGACAGTTCTAGTTAAACTTCTACTTTCACTCGGAACATCCTAGGTGTTAGCTTTCCTGTAATCCCGTGTAAGTAAGGTTAGTAAGTAAGGTAAGCCGTATCATGAAATAATCCCATGAATGTTGTTAGTTGTTAGTAAGGTAAGCCATGTCATACGAATATTTTGTGGCAATATATTCAAAAAGTTTATAAAAAATTAATAGCAGAAAAAACTGAGTTGAATTTTTTTTTTTGAAAATTTTATATTCCAAAAAACAGGTTCAGATAAGAAAATAAATTACATGGAATTGTTTTTTGTCAAGCAACAACAACATCTGAACCTACAAACCAAGTTCTTCACTACACCACAGTTCTAAATTGGATTGGTAGTGGTGATGAGATATTCATGTTGCGCTTGAGCTTTAGCAGGAGAATAAAATTGATATTAATATTGAGGTTGAGGCGGAGGCTGACTTGATAGTGTAGTTGAGACAGTGGGAACTGAAGTTTGAGGCTGGAGAGCTTGCGGAATTATGTTGCGAGTTGCTCTAGTTGCAACCATCTCAACCTCGAAGTCAGACTTCAAGGTATTGAGATCAGCCTTGAGTGCACCAGTGTTCGTCTCCAAGCCACTAATGTAGATCTTCATGTCAAAGCTTCAACGTGATAGAGACAGACTCAGAGGTACTGGAGTTCTTGAACTGAACACTTCCATGACCATGAATGTTACCCTTGTGTGTATGCCCACGCTGAAAAAGCAAAGAATCAAACGAGCATAAGCAGTGTGAAGTCAGTCAAGTGAAACACTAAATAAAACTACAATGCTCAATGATGTGAACAAGCTATAACCCTACATCTTTGAAGCATCTACTCGATCATATCCTGCATAAGTTCAAAGAGTTAACAAGTTCACAATCAGAAACCAAATTTTATCCTAATCAGAAACGAAATCTTATCCTATCACATGTTCACAAATTCAATACTTAGCAATCTACCAATCTGATAAGCAAGTGAGAAGAGATTGTTGAGGTATTCTTGGTTGAGTACCAGGCGCCCTGAATGTGGTGTTGCAGCCGTTGATCCAGTCTGGCGGTTGGCAAGTGGATATCTACCATGTGTCAGCTCTTCAACGGCTTGCTCAACCTCCTCAACCAGGGCCTCTGCACGTTCGTCGATGAAGGAACCATGTTTACGTGTGTAAGTCTTCCTCACAAGATCAGTATATGCAGTTGATTACTCCAAAAACTCATCAACCATCTACAAGAAAGGAAAGAAAAGGAAATTAGACATTCAGTTGGTAACATAAAAGTGAAAAACATATAGAAAGATTACAATACAATACTCAATATTTGTAAGGGTCTGTGGTCCTTCATCGTGCTTGTGCATCTTCTTCTCTGGCAGAGCAGAAGTGCGGGATCCAGCTGCTGATTGACTCTTCGATTTTGCCTCATCTGCCACCCAATTTGCAAGTAGTGGCCCCATCTTCATCACTAATGTTAGGTTTCTTCGTTTTTTTATGGCTAATTTTACCACATATTGTGACATGTGTCTGTAGCTTCCATTTGGCGTATATTTCATCATGGAACTTGTCCTCCCAGTAGTAGTGTCGCTACAAAAGAAGAGAAATAATAGTAGTTAATTGTACTTAGGAAAATTAAGTACTTAGGAATAGGAAAATGATAGGGAAAAAAACACTTACAGTGAAAGTTTGCCACCATTTATCCTTCTTTTCTATGGAATGAATTTCCAGATGGCGTACGGTCCCCAGTAGTATCTATAACACGTTGCTCAGATAAAGATGTGGACTTAGGATCAATACCGAACCTGAAAAGACAATGTTAAGCATCAAATATGAAACACATATCAGATTCAGAAAGATTAAGCATCAAACATCGAACGATACATCAGACTCTACAAGGAGATAATGTTAAGCATCAAACATAAAAAAACATCAGACAATGTTAACACTTAAACCACAGTTCTACAAGCATCAGACAAACATCAGACATATAGACACTACATTGATCAATGAAGCATCAAACATATAATCACTTTCTATAATCCATTTTTAATCATTGTCATATTAAGAATCATACAGATAGACAAACATTGAGACATATATTAGACCCTAATAGCTTAACACATAGAAAATATAGAGACATATATCAAACACTACAACGTCAGACATCAAACATATAGACATATGTCAGAAACTACAACCTTAGACATATATCAAACATCAAACATATACATATATCAAACATATCAGACACTATAAACATATATCAGACATCAAATATATTACATATATAAGACATCAAATATATAAAGACACTTACCATAATGCGCCACTGAGCTTTCTCAGAATGGAGGTGTGGCTGGTTAAGTTTGGAGGGAGCATGTAGCAAAGCATCTTCGGTTCTCTTGACATAGGTAGGAGGAGCTGACGAGACTACACTGTAAGACCCGAGAGCTCCTGGAGGTAATGATTGAGTAGAAGCTCGAGTCACCTTAGCATGCATTGACGTGATTCTCATTTGGGGTCTCCCCTATTGCATATATACATAAAGACTATAGAGGAAAGATTATATTAGTTGGGAGAGTTACATCGAACAAAATTAAATGGAAAGCCCAAAGTGAACTGAAACTAGAACCCCAAAATTAAGCAACACCACAACCCTTAATAAAATGAAAATCGATATCATAAACCGAATCAAACCCTAACGCCAAATCAATGTTTAAATCTAACCCTAACCCCAAATAAATCAAAACCCTTATCTTAAATAAATCAAAAACCGAAGTAAAAATGCAATCAAAGGTGAATCGAAATCGTAACTCAGGTATTGAATTCCTCCATACCCCAGGCAGGACATCGGCCTCCGGGTCCCCGCTAGAAGACGCCCCGGGTCCCCGCAAGGGAACGCTCCAGGTCCCCGCTAGGAAACATTCCAGGACCGGTCTCAGGGACCACCCCTTCCTCCGGAAAATGGAAAACTTCCTATATGGAGAACCTTCCATATTTCTGAATATGGAAGAGTTAAACCTACTCAAAACGACTCAGGTCGACCTCAAGACGACTATATAAGGGGAGCCCAAACCCTAGAACAAGAGATCTACACTTCGAGACTTAGAGATTAGAGCTAGTCGGCTAGAACTAGGGTTTATACACCAGTCTATTGTAGTTCGAGCTCTTTGATCTAATAAAACGTCTCCTTCAATCTTACTACTTGCAAATCAATACTAAACGCCATGCTTATTTATGGTTCCGTAGTACTCACAAAGATCCTACACAAAAATCCGCTAACACTAACCAAACATGCAAAACCCAATCTAAAACATTACTCACAAGGGAGATTCAAGCCTGGGGTCCAAGGTTAACGACGGTCAAAGGTTTCGGTGGAAGGAGCCATAAACGTTTAAGTGGTTGACGAGGAAGAAATGAACAAAGAGGAGTGTCGTGAAGAGAGAACGAGATGCATAGAGATAGACAAGATGAGATTTGTTAAAGAAAGGAGAGCGACGAGGGAGATGAGACGAGAAGAGATTCGTATGGAGACTCAGAAGTAATGAGAGAGACGAGAGATTATAGAGAAAATATAATTGTTTGACACTTAGTGAAATTAGGGTCTGTGGGAAAATGGGTTTTGGGCCAATCTGGGAGATAGGTTTTAGGAGGAAAAGTGAATAATTTTGGGGAATGGGTTTTGGAGCCAAAACTGAAATTTTGTAAATGGGTTGAAGGCAAAACAATTTTTATGGTTGGGTTTCTTTAGGGTTTTTATAGGGTATATTTAGGGTTTGTGGATTCTTTATGGTTTATATAGGGTTTAGATAGGGTTAAGAAAAATGTATTTATGGAGATTACAATTTTTTGTAGAGATAAAAAATATATGGAGAGAAAAATATGTCTTTGTGGTTTAGAGTTTAGATGAATTTAATGTTTTGATTATGGTATATCTTCTTAAAACCATATGTATAATTAAAATTTATTACAACTCAAGATCTTATATTTTAATTTCTATTACATTAATTTATTAAAACTTAAGAACTTACGAAAAATTAAATTGGGACTTGAATCAGATTGAGAATTAGAATCAGTACAATACTTCTAACTCATCTTCTGAAACGTATTTATCATTGGGCGGAACAACTGACATCAAATCTTAGTCCGCGTCATCTTCTAAAACGAACGATTCAATGAATAACATTTTACTTCATGCAAAAACTTGGTTATGTATATCATCTTTGAACGCAACAAGAGAAACTTCAGATGTTTCTCAAACCCCTTTAGGCAAAACTTTACCGCAATGTTTCTTTAATTTTGAATGAGAACATCTTCGCTATTTGGTATCTTTGTAGAGATATCCGAAATAAGAGTGTTATTTCTACAAAAATTAATAGTAATTAGTCGATAATAACATATATAAAATAATAATTAAGATTAACTACTATAAGATTAATTACTAAAATTGTAATGTGGACATTTTTTGGAAGTAGTTTCCTAAACGCAAATGAGAAAAATCATTGGATGATGACATCCCAATCATGACTTTTCATGACTAAAAGCTTCAAATTCATCTCATCAATACATCTACTAACGTTTCAAGCATACCTATCCAATTTTTTTATATCATTCTTCCGCCATTGCAAAAATTATTATTTTTCTTTCCTTAGAAAACCGAAATATCAGGACCGGCATCAATCCATTTGCTTTAATATGTAACTCTTTCCTTCTGCACAAAGTAGGCAAATCCATCCTTGATTTAGAATTTTATATTGTGATATGCTCAAATTACCATAAAGAAACTCTCTCAAATAAGAGATCGATTGCAGGACTTGGGATCGAATCCACAAGGACTCTATGATTTCACAATAGATTTTAGTTGTCTCAGTTAAGCTAGATAGTAATGATTAAAACAGTAAACAGGAATGAGAGTTAAATTGATTGTAGTTATCAGGATGATGGAAGCTAAACTTAGGGAAAATCGCAGGTAGAAATGTAAACTCATAGATTGACAAGGAAAAATTCATAAAACCGTTCTCGGATTCAGACTCATGTAGTGATCAATCAGCTCTCACTGTACTGATCTTCTAATGCTTAAACTCTAAGACCACCTCCATCAGTAAGGAGTCCAAATGGGTACTTAACATTAACGTAGTATTTAATTTTGTGATTTGATAGCTTAAGGACTCATGTTAGTGTATTTAATTTTTCATCCTCCATTGGTAGAACCACATTGAGGTTCCTTAAATTTTTTTTTTTTTTTTTTTTATAAGTAAAATGATTTAAAATAAAAGCATACATAAAAGTTTTAATATATATTACACAAAATATATTAATAATACAAATACAAATCGTGAACGAGAAAAAACTGATTAGTTGAAATCCTGAGGAGTTCCAAACTTTTGCCATATATTCTCAACCAAATCAGCTTTCAGTCGTTGATGTATTTGGTTATCACGGACTTCATTCCGAATGGTCAGCATGCCCATAACATCATGGAGATTTGTAGGCATCTGTGTTGAAAAGTTTAAATCGACATGTGAACTTCGGCTTGATTCCGGTTGTTCGAAAACTGATACATCAGTAAGAGTGTACTTGTCTCGTTCATCTTCCACGATCATATTATGAAGAATGATACATGCTCTCATTATCTTTCCAATTTTTATTTTATCCCACAAAAGAGCTGGATTTTTGACAATGGCAAATCGAGCTTGCAAGACCCCAAAAGCACGCTCGACATCTTTACGAACAGCTTCTTGCTTTGTAGCAAATAAGGATGCTTTTGGACCTTGCGGTTCTCGAATAGATTGGACAAAAGTAGCCCAATTTGGATAAATACCATCTGTGAGATAGTAAGCCAAACGGTAGTTATGTCCGTTAACAGTATAATTGACTTTTGGAGCTCGACCTTGTAATATATCATCAAAATCGGTGATCGATCAAGAACATTGATATCGTTTAAGGTACCTGGTGGTCCGAAAAACGCATGCCAA
>NC_027749.1:37570893-37596050 GCF_000695525.1 Brassica oleracea var. oleracea
CAAAATATGTAGCAATTCTTTTCCAAAAAGCCATTGCTTTCTGGTCATTGCTTACGATAGGGTCTTTAGATGTATTCAACCAAGCACTGATGAGCACCTTGTCCTCAGTTGGTGACCATTTCCGCCTTTCTTTACGGTCACTCACGATGTCTGCTTCTTCATTTTCCTCTTCAGGCCATCCAGTACCATAGGCAGACGCATCAGAGACAGAGGGGTATGGTTGTTGACTGTTTAAAAGGTTTTGAAAGCTACAAGGAGCCGTAAATGGATCCATAGCGAAGGGGAATGAATTAAAAATGGGGAATGAGAGCTTGTTCTGTTTTATGAAATGCAATTTGAAAGGAGAAGAGATATGAAATGAGAAAGGGATACTTGGTCGTTTTTAAAGCAAACTTAATGAGAGTTTAGTAGGTGTTAAGTGTAAATGGTCATCAATGTACTTAAAACTAAAAAATCAAGAAAGTCAATGTATCTACCTAAACAATTGCCATCAACTACATGATCCTAAAGTCCATTTAATTCTAACCTAAACCATGTCTAACACGCATTAAAGGATGGACAGCTTACCTCTGAACCTGAAGAGATGGTTTGACATCTTTGATGAAGAGAGTCTTCAATGTGAGATGTCTTCTCCTTTCCTGTATCTTGCTGCTCTTTGGAGGATCTTTGTCTTCAATGTTATCTGTCTTCTCCTTTACTGTCTCCCACGCGGCTAAACCATCCAAAGCTGCTACGAACTGTCCTGTTATCAAAACCGAAGACACTTGGTTAATTACAACACCAAAATCATCGGATTCGACAACCATAAACCTCAAAGTTGTCAGAGGAGTTGTCGAGTTGAATCAATCGGTTCCGAGAGTCACTACCTCTATGTTGGAAGAGACAGACGGATATCGAAGGCACCGGTGGAAGATCAGCGACTCGGTGCCGATAAAATCGATGGAGGAGATGGTGAGGAGTCACAGCGAGTTGGCTAAGGACTTGCAGAGCTTGGAGTCGCTGATCGAGAGGAACTTGAGGATCGACGAGAGGAGGAGCCACGGCGTCGTCAGTATCGGATTCTGGGGCTGGGACATCGTTGGTATCGGATTCGGCGCGTTACTCCACTGCTGTCTCCTCTTTGTCGTCGTCGGCGTTAAATCACGAAGAGGAGAGACGGAGAGACCGAGCCATCATCAAGCTTTGGAGATTTCATCAGAAAAGCATCTCTGATTCTTCGATGACATCGAAGATTAGAAGAGAGCACCACCGAGACAACAATAGAGAGAAAAGGCCACGCGTTTTTTCCTTTTGTAGAAAAAGAATCAACCAATACGAATATGCCACGTAGGAGTTCTTTACCACTCCTATAATCACTCAATTAAGGAGCGGTTCAGCTTAATAAATTCATTTTTTCATTTAATTTTTTCTCTTTAATATATCAGGACCTCCTCTAGATGCTACCGATGGAGGTGGTCTAAGATCCCAACTCTCGCTGCGAATACAAATAATTCAAACAAGCATTAAACCCAGGCTGATATGTTCACCAAACGCCTAAACAAACTCGCGCTGTGCTTAGTCATTTAGTTCATCTAGTTTCAGTTCAAGTAAATGACCATGCTCTCTCATGTCCCAATTATCCTAGAATCTAAGTTAAAGATGATCTGTCCTAAACATAGCATTAAGATCAACAAGATGAAGAACTGATTTATTTCCCTACAAGTTCTATCAGATTAATAATTCATTTGATACCCCTTGAGGAACCCTAAAATCTAACAAATGATTACTCAGACATATGCATAGAGAACATCATACATATCTGAATAAATTGCATGAAATAGAATAGACAAGAGATAAAGGGAGTTAAAAATCTTCTTTTTGAAGGAGTTCAGATCTCTCTGTCCAATTCTAATCCTTCTGTTCCAAAAGTAAGCGTAGTCTCAAACAGTGGCGGCATAATAAAAATAAATCGGTTTAACACGTCCATGAGCTTCTTTGCAAATAGGGAAACTTATGAGAAAAATGCAATTCTTGAAAATCTCATCGGTCTCTCCACTTCGCACTACCGTCGATCCCATGGCAACATCGGTTGACGTTCACATCGTATCTTGACTCTCCTCTCTGCACAGCTACATATTCTTTTTTTCTTTAAACTCTATTTTGCTCCATAATCTCCAAAGTGCTTCAAAACACACCTGAACCTGTAAATGACCTAAAACAAACTCCAAGTACATAATAAAGACTCTAAACATGGCCTAATTTATGGCATAAAATAGGTAAATATTGGGACCTATCAACTCCTCCAAAATTATCCTTTTGCTTGTCCTCAAGCAAAACATATGACAAATTTGTGGATGAGGTTTGAAAATATAGAGACTCACCATTCTTTAGAACCACCACCATTACCTCTGCAATGTTGCAAGTCACATCAGATCAATACCAACTTTAGAGGCACTTTCATGTAGTTAGCCTTGGCTTAGCAACCATACCATCTAGCCCACAGCTCACCAGACCTAATCTGACATATCCCTCCACTGACCTTATTTCTGCAATTATTCAATAAATGTCTACAAATAGATATCAGTGCTCTTCGTTGGATGTCTCAGTCCTGAAACTAATACCGATAAAAAGAAATATTATTTTTACAAATACCGAGAAGTAAGTTATAAGGAGTAACGATTACCGGCCAGACCGAGTGGAATTCACCATTCATACCAACTGGATTAAATCTTTTGTTTCTACCCTAGATAACTATTTTGACTTTCAATAGAAAAATTACAAGATACCTCTTTAAAATACTTCCATGCTGCTCTATCAGAAGGGTGGTGCATCTCTCCTTCAGGAGACACATGTTTCGTGTGCCATCGCATTTGTGATGCAGTCGCCTCTAGTTGGTACAAACAATTTAACCTTTCCGTAGTAGGCGTATAAAATATTATTGGTTTACAACGCTTTTTCTCTTCCCATGCTTTTGGTGATATCTATCTTTCCCACAAAACTGACACACCAACAGCTCGTGATCTTCCTTCCAAAAATAATACCCAGTTATCTCCTAAATATCAATCTTGACAACATGGAGACCAAACGCCTCCCAAATATCAATCTTGACAACAGGGAGACCAAACGCCTTTGTGAACTTCTTTTTCTCATAATGTGACACATGAGATTTATTTAGCTGTGAGAGGATATCTCTAAAGTGTGGGATATCTCATCGAAACATGACCTTCATTAAATGTGAAGCCAAGTATAATTGAGAAATACTTTCAACACATCTATCCTATAGGGGTTGATTGGCGGCTTCAAAAGCTTGAAACACTCTATTTTCATATTGCTATTCATTGGATGCTTCCATCACATTCTCCAATATATGGGTTCACCCAATATCTCCTCCCATATTAGCATTTATATTCTTTTGATATGATTCTTCTTCCGCATATATATATTCTTCTTTTGAGGCTGATTCAGTAAAGATTGCGAGATATTGTTCTCGCATTACGTTGCTTTCGGTTTTGACATCTTGCACAAAGACATAACATGGGTTTCTCCTCTTTGAAAGAATTTTGATTACAAGCAAATTCGATAAATACTTCAACACCTTCCATAAACTCTCTTAAGACAGAATTGTGGATCAGTTTAATATGTGGATCCATAAACATTGAATTCTCAAATTTTTGATCAAAAAGGAACTCTCAAATTTGTTGTTCTTAAGTTAATGTTTCTTACACAACTTCTTATCTTAAAATACAAGAGTGAATGCTCGTTTGCTTTTATAGAAAAAAGTAGCAACGTTTTTGCAACATTGTTTGCCATGATCTTTACAATGAACTTTGTCACGATTGCTTTCGTGCTAAAATTTTGAATATATTACTTTGTTTCCCTGAACTTAGTCTGACGGACGGGGTGGCACTTTAAGAAGGTTGACACGAATTTTGCAACATAAAAATTTCATGCTTTTTTTTTGTTTTTATCACTGTCATCTGGCATGAGTTGATTGGTGGGACATTTTTCGGTGGAATAGCCCCAAAATTGATATGATTTATATTCGTGGCATCCTTTTTTTTGTTGGACTAGAAATGAAATTACTATGGCAATAAACCGTTCATAGAATTTAAAAACAAATAGTTTTGGCCACGATTAAATCGTAGAAAATAGTAGCTAAATTTCACACAAATTGGTTCCTTTCGTTGCAAATTGCCACAATAGTTTTGTCGCAAAATCTTGGCTATACTTTGCCCCGTCTGTGTTCGTAGAAAATTTGTGCCATTTTGCCACAAATTTCACATGGATTGCCACACGTTGACTGTGATTATAACTAGTAAGATAGATGCGGTGGAGGGGTTTGTTTTGTAACAGAACTGTCCAAGGGCTCTTCTTTCCTTATGGTTTGCTTCGTGGACGGCGAGCGGAGGATGTGAGGCTGACCTTCCAGTGGCGGAGGAGGTGAGTCGGTTACGGGGTGTACCCTAGGCCTATCCAAAAGCATATTCTAAACCGACGATCTCGTTCTGTTACCGTAGAACTATTCTTAACTCATGCTTTTCTCCCTTTTTTTCTAGATTACGATCTTGGCAGCTCCGATGCCATTCTTCTCACCCATTTGTTTACAGATTTGGGGTTTCCTCTTTCGGTGGAAGCAGCTCGCTTTGTTTTGGGTTCGAGGTATGCGTTTCTCCGGTGAGCAATTGGTAGCAGTGGATGTGGTGCCCGTCACGACGGAAAGATTCTTGCTCGCTGTTGTATGCTTAATAAAAATGAAAAATTTAATTCGAAAACCATTTAAAAAATAACGAATTAGATGCTAACTCGTTTTCAGTTGTTCTGTCTGAGTTGGAAAGATTCTTTTAAAGTGAGACTTGACGGTGTTTTTTTTTTGTTTCTTTTAATCTTTAAACCGATTTAGAATGCACCGTCTATCGCAGAAACAATGACGATTTTGTAGGATCCTAATTTGGATACAAAAGAAATAATATACCAAAAAGACGAGGATTATGCCTACAACTTTATAAAAGTCAGACCCCACGCGCTAAGTGCTTTCTTGTTTGCGTGACGTAAAAGTAAAGAAACATGCCTAAAAGACAACGATAGAGATAACAACAATAAAAAGAATTCAATTTCAAATACAATCTATTTAAAAAGCAATGGAATAAATTTCTCAAACCAGATATATATTCATGTATACCAAAAGGGGATACAGATATATATTCATATATATATACCAATGCAAATTTCTTATAGTATATAGATATTTTTACGCTTGACATTCTCCTCGTGTGGATATATATATATATTTATGTATAACAAAAGTAAGTGCAGTACAAAAGTGTTTCCCTGTACTTTATACTTCCGCAGCTCGTACACAAGTGCTTCATTATATGCATAAGCGTCCCTGAACACAGCAAATTGAAGCATAAGCCTTGGGCCCCCAAGTCTTTAGGGCCCCACTTTAATTTTTTTTAATAAGTCTTTATGGTACAAAAAGAGTTGCCGAACGAAGAAAGTTGGAAAATTTTCCAAACAAAAATATCATCATCTTAGTGGGACCCATGAAAAAAAATTAATTTTGTCTATCTTCGTTCGAATTTCTTCTAATTTTTCTCTGTTTTTCTGTTTTTTTAAGAGCCTCCATTTTTTTTTGCTTGTGACCCCATTTATCACAGGACCGCCCCTGATTGGATGCCCCGCAATTTCCACACAAGCAATTGTAACGTAGTACATAAATGCTTCTCTGTACTCCCGCAGCTCATACGTCGTACAAAGTGCTTCCATGATGCTCCATAATCTCCACACAAATCGGCCGATACATAAGTACTTCCTTGTATCCGGGTAACCAATCCATACTATACATACACTTATATATAACTGTCTTTTAAAGTCAAAATAAATCAATAAACAATTGAATCATCTAATTCCCTATCTCCGATTTAAACAAAAGTAAAATAAATACAAACAAGATTCCAGTCAGTCTCAACTCATAGAGATAAAACATGTTTCGAAACTAAACTTTCCATAATAGTAGTACTAAACTAGTATGTGATTTAAACGGAATAGCCCTCACCTTAGCCACTGGTCGGAATAATTGACAGATTAAGTGGTCAACTGCAACACAATAAATAAAGTTGAGTTATTGTTGATTTTACTATTCTATTAAATTCTATTGTTATTGGGAGGTGAATTTTTTATGTTTTTACTAATAAGAATGAACTTTGAAAATATCATCTATACTCATAAGATTTTTGAAATATTTGTAATAATAAAACATACGTACTGCCTATTTGTTTACGTGAACACACCAAACCAAACTCAATAATGGTAAAGAAACCAAACTCACATCATAACAAGCGTTTGATTCAATAACTAGAATGTTGTTTCAAAGATATCGAAGTACACCAAACCAAACTCAATAATGGTGAAGAAACCAAACACAAAGAACGGGAACACACCAAAGTACACAAAAAACTAATGCCATAAAATGTATTTGTCTACGTGAACACACCAACCCATAATATAAATATAAGTAATCTGTCTCACCATCACCGCTGAGTTCCATTTCCTACTGCTTCGGTCCACATATTGGAAGCTATCATGTTTCTCCAATTATTAGCATACTCTTCTTCTTCTTCTTCTTCTTCTTCTTCTTCTTCTTCTTCTTCTTCTTCTTCTTCTTCTTCTTCTTCTTCTTCTTCTTCTTCTTCTTCTTCTTCTTCTTCTTCTTCTTCTTCTTCTTCTTCTTCTTCTTCTTCTTCTTCTTCTTCTTCTTCTTCTTCTTCTTCTTCTTCTTCTTCTTCTTCTTCTTCTTCTTCTTCTTCTTCTTCTTCTTCTTCTTCTTCTTCTTCTTCTTCTTCTTCTTCTTCTTCTTCTTCTTCTTCTTCTTCTTCTTCTTCTTCTTCTTCTTCTTCTTCTTCTTCTTCTTCTTCTTCTTCTTCTTCTTCTTCTTCTTCTTCTTCTTCTTCTTCTTCTTCTTCTTCTTCTTCTTCTTCTTCTTCTTCTTCTTCTTCTTCTTCTTCTTCTTCTTCTTCTTCTTCTTCTTCTTCTTCTTCTTCTTCTTCTTCTTCTTCTTCTTCTTCTTCTTCTTCTTCTTCTTCTTCTTCTTCTTCTTCAATCCAGCACATGCCAAAACTAACTCCGCTTGTGTCTTAAAAGAGAAAGGAGGCACAGATTTAAAAATTAGAAACCGAGATTTAAAGATACCAAATATTCTTTCGATCACATTTCTTAAAGACGCATGACGCAAATTGAATAACTCGTTATGGTTGCTGGGATCACGACCTTCGCCCATAAATTCTTGTAGATGATAACGAGTACTTCTAAATGGAGCTAAAAAATTTCGACGGTTGGCAAACCCACAATCTGCTAAATAAAAATTTCTTGCATAATTTAAACATCGCAAGATCAGTTGTATATACATATAATATTTTCATAATATGAATTTAATTTGTCACCCATACCTTCTGGATCTTCTAGTTTGCATGTGCTTCTTGTTAGAGCATCACTTAAATTTTTGAATCATGAGCTGAGCCTTCCCACCCACGAATAACATACATAAATTCTAGATCAAAATTGCAAGTTGCAAGAACATTTTGTGATACAAATCTTTTACGATTACCATAGCTTGGCACATCACATTTTGGCACCATTGAAAATATATGCGTGCCATCTATTTTTCCGATGAAATCTTGTAAGGATAAAAAAATTAAGATGTCAAATAAAAAACCTACTGAAATTTTTTTTATTATAATACGTAGACAAAATCAGAACTATGTACCTTGAAGTAAGGATAAAACCTTGTGCTCTCTCTTATCTTTGCACATTTTGTCACTCCGGGCTTCGCAATCAGGTCAGACGCTAAAGTATTCAGTGATTTTAGAACCTTATGAAAGTTCTCACTAGTGGCAAATACTGATCTCTTGAACGTATCTATTGTGTAACAATATTTTAAACTCTGACAAATAGTTAGGAGAAATGTAGCACCATCTCTTCAATGCATATATTGCGGGTATCTCGCACACATGTTTTCACCCTAATAAGATCACACAGCTTGAGAAATGAGCTTGGATACATACGATATAAAGATCAGAAGTGTTCTGGTTCTTCCTTCAATGCTTTCTGAATGTAATTATAAAGAGAAATCAAGCAGAAGTCAAGCATAAGCATGAAGCAACATAGAGAATAATAATCTATCGTATATGGTCAACAATGGTGGCTAGAAAACAATCTTATGCAACTGAATATACAAATAGCCTATAAACTAATGGTAAGAAGAAGTAGAGTACATGTATGTAGCAGGACGAGAAAATTTGTGTCTTATATAATGAACGAGAAATATTTTTTATCATCGAGATTCTTTTTAGGAAATTTCAAGAAATATTTTTGTATATTACCTTAGAAAGAGAAACTTTTTCCAAAAAAATATATTGTGCAAATCCATGATACTCAATAACAATCTCCCGAAATCAATACAAAATATTTGATAGATATGTGGAGAATATTTGTTAAATCTACAAAACTTTTAAAAATCTGTCAACTTTTAAAATCACTAAATTCTTTCCAAATTCTAGTTCCAATAACCCCCTAAATGTTTTGATTCCATGTTTCGTAAAAAAAGTTTCCAAAAATGGAAATTTTCTAAAATGGTAACTTCCATAATTGGAACAACTCATGAAATAGAAACTTTCGTAAAATTGGAAATTTCAAAATGGAAACTTTATAAATAATTTTTTTTCCTAAATTATACTTATGCTTTCCGAATTAGAAGACTAGGTTTATGATTTTCAGATTTGATATCCAAAACTAAAATAGCCATAACCTCTTAACCGTACCTCGGTTTGTCGATCTCAAAAGATGATCTGGAAAGCTGACAACGAGGCATTTCCAAATACTAGGGATTTTTCCGGGCTAAGGCCGGGTTCTTATATATTTTTTTCATTTATATATGAATATAAATTGTGTATACATATTGCAAATGATTCTCTTATATATTTTGCATTTGTATATGAATATAAATTGTGTATACATATTGCAATCGATTTTAAACTATCAATTTGGTAGAAAATTAAAAATGGTTTGTGTTATCTTGTGACTAACGAATTAAAAATAATTAGAACTCACAATTTTTTTTTTTCTGGAAATCATATATAGGATGATAAGAAAGATGGATTAAAAATTAATTAAACTTAATTATGATTTAATTTTTTTTCTTATTTTTAAGGTTTGTATAAAGCAATAGTAAAATTTACAAACTGATCTAAACTTTGTTTTGAGTAGAATCATTGTGTTCCAAAACCAATTAACTCAGATTGAATCAAAATCAATCCATACTTAAAATTATATTATTCTCTGCACCAGTTCATGAAAGCAGATTATAAATAAAAAATAAATAAAACAGACCAAACCAAATTAGATAACAAACTTTTTAAGCAAATCATCACCAAAACTTAATATTTAAATAACTCAAACCAACAATGACTATCCAAATTAAAAATTTTGGCCTCGTCTCAAAAACTTTACTCTTTCCTTTACGTTGGTTTGCAGTTTTAATGATTCTTTGTAATAAAAACTCTAATGATTAAATTAATGTCATTTTGGAGCTGCATGATATTAATAGATCTGAAGATGTTAAGGCAGAAAAAGGGTATTAACATTTCTTATTATCTCACCTAAAAAGATGGATCGGGTCAAATATAATTGCTTATTGAAATCTTTACATAACTCTTTCTCCACCAGTTAGGAGAATCAAATCGGGAATAACATTTTTTAACAAAAAAAAAAAACTTAATTTAGAGTAGATTCAAAGTCAAGAATAAAGGCGTTCTTTGGTTTTGACCAATCCCTTTTGTTCTTTAAGGTGTGTTGTACTTGAATTCACCAAATTGATATGCCTCCTTCGATTCATATACCATGTCTCTCTTTCACCGGTGTGTAATGCCTTAAGCACACATTAATGTACATCTGCATGCATGCAATCCATATCCATGAGCCATCCATGTTTCAAACTGCTCAAAACAAACACATTTCTCTGTAAAAATGTGAGTTTTTTTCCGGAAATAAACCAACTTATCGTGATCTCATGATATTGGTTTCAGGCTTATCCAATCTCTTTCCAATACGGTAAGTATCCAGCCAAGGTATAGCAAATAAGACCATTTAAAATTCGGGTGGAAATCTCATTACCTGTTTAGTTACTCCATATTTGGATGAGAGGAAGTGATGAACATTGAATATGAGATTCAAAGACTAACATGTATATTATTAGTCCAGAGTAAATATCCACATTTGGACAAATCTTATATCAAAGAGAGAGCTTCCTTCTCGATTGCAACAACTATCTACAGATATGATAAATATATATATACTAGGTGATTTTTCCGTGCTCATACACGGGTATAAATATTTTTAAAGTAAATATACTATAATAACTGATTGCTATTTATTTTTAATTTTAAATTAATTTATAATTTGTATGTATCATTTATATCAATAATATTATATTACTTTAATTATACATATGATTTTATATATGTTATATCTAATCGGTTTTGTTGTTTTTACAGTCGATTTAGTTTTCATTTGGATAAATTGGATTGTATCTTTGAATTCAACAGTAATATTTTTTATTCTAAATATATTAAAATTTTAATTAATTTCTTATTTACATCTAGGTGGTTGTTATCTTAGATATGTAAATATATTTTATGAAAATTATGTATAACTTAAGATATATTGTACTTAGAATGAAATAAAAAATAAACGAAAGTGTCTGATTTCAAATTACATGAATTAATATATCGATAATATTGTGAAGTCTCATGCATATATATAAATCTTACAAAAGAAATAAATTGTAACAGTTGGTTAACATTTTATTTTAATTTTTAATATGTTTTGAGTTGTCTTATGATTTATATTTATAGAAGAAATTACCATTCTTATAAAACTATATATTCTTATTGTAGTTAAATCTATAATTTTAGATATAAGTTGGATTAGTCGAGTCACTCATGCTGTGAGTATATTGAGTTATATATATTCTTTCAAATTCAAAATGAAGTATAATTTTTTTTTATTATAGTTAAGTCAAATCATATCAATTTTATTTATCTTTTAAATGGCAGTTCATAATATTTATCAAATTATATGTTGATGTTTTTTTAAAAAAAATATTAGAAAATAAGGCGATGATCAATAAGAAGTTACATGCATAAATAGCTGATACATTTTTGCAAGCTCATGAACACATATCAATATTTATAATAATTTAAATATTTTTTATAAATTCTAAATAACTATATGCCTTTGTTTATTGAATAGAAACTGAAATTTACTTAAATAATCTTAAAAATGAAGATTCAGATTTGCTTTGATATTTTGATTATGGTTATATTAAGTTCCACAAACATAAAAACATAAAATCTAAAAGGAAATTTAATATTAAGAAAACAAATAACTGTAATAATGATAAAATATAGTATATCTACCTCATTAAACTATTTTGTAACTATTTGATCAAACAATGTTTATTTTAATATTTTTTAATATCTCTTAAAAATAAACAGTAAACAAAATTGTGATTGTATTTGAAAATAATATTATATCAGTAAAATATAATTTATCGATTTTTTTTGGTGTAATTGAAAGATATTATAGTCAACTAAATATATGAAAAATAAATAAAGCATTTCAGTAATACTAATTATAAACTATTTTTAGTCAATTAAACATATATCAGTTTATGTTACTTAATTAATTTATGTAATCATCTAAGAAAATAGATAGATATATAAAAATATTTCTATTACTTTGAAACTTTTTGTATTTTTTAAAATTATGTTTTAAAATAAATAATATTTTTTTTTCTAATATTAAGATTATCTGTGTAAATTATTTTTAATGAAATCACATACAAATTTATATTTTTCATCTAAAAAAGTATAGATATAAAGAAAGTATTTTATCACTTCAAAAGTATATTTATGTTATTCAAAAATATTTTTTTTTTAAATTTAATATTTCTACTTTGTGAACTTTTCCATTTTTTATGAAATCATATTATATATACATATATTTTTGTTTTTCAATTCATTTTTAAAATATATAAAAAATTTAATATTTTATTGTATGTAAATGTTTTTGGAAAATTTTAAAAAGGAAACTAAATAAAAATAATAATAGTATTTTAAATGCAATATTTTTAATTCATTAAGGGTACCAGTATAATCAATCATCGTAAGAGTTAACATGAGAGCGACACATAAGAAGCTGAATTTTAAAATAATATTATAGAGATATGTAAACCACATGTGCGTAAAGGATTTATGGTTTTTTTTTCACTAAACCGAAAAGGTGTGCGACAATTTTTAGTAAAAGCCTGAACTATGGTCTACATGATATAGCATACCTCGTTTAAAGGAGACCTTCCAACAATGAACAATAATATTTCATCTGCAGCTTTTTTTTAATGATTTTAGCTGGAGATCATTGTTTTTGGTAGACTAAGACACGGAGTCCAAAATCAGATATCTTCATCTTCCAAAATTTCAAAGAGTTGAAATAAGAATATTGATGGAAAGACTCATCACTAACTTCAAGACTCAAGTTTTGGGAGACTTAATGTTTGATTCTGCTGGAGTCACAAGGTGTTTGTGATGCTTTGTGTTGAAGTTCCAAGTTTGCTAAAGTTCTACATTTCTATTAGGATTGGAAGCTTGTTGGACCACAATGATTTTGTAATGGTTTTGCATTGGATTTACCAAGATTCAGTGATGGTTTTTCAAGGTATTCTTTTGTTGAATCAGTTTGTAGAAGTCAGTTGCAAGTGGTGTTTTAGCTATTTTCTTCCAGTCCGAAAACTCATAAAGTTCAGGGATGTTAAGACCTTGGATTTGATGAGTGTTTTTATGGCTGTAGAAGTATCAATAAAGATATTCTTGGATCAGTTTAAATGAGTATGCATAATGGTTACGGAGTAGGACATGTTTTATGTTTTGTCAAAGAAAGAAACAGTTGTGGAAATTTGAGTGGCTTTTGAGTGTTGGATGGGGTTTCTTGCTGCAGGTTTTATCTCAGGGTGTTAGCTATCAGTTTCTTGTGAATATGACAGTCTACAATTGGTGGGTTATATAGAATTTGAAGCTTGCTATTTTCAAAGGGAATACAATGATAATTGTGATTTTGTTGTGGTCTGAAAATGTTTTGTTGAATAGAAGATGCAACACTCAGTTTTTCATTGCTATTTTTAGAGGGAATGCAACGATAATTGTGCTTTTGTTGTGGTCCGAAAATGTTCTGTTGAAAAGGTAAAACACTCAGTTTTCATTGCTATCTTTTAGAGGGGATACACTGAATGTTTAGCTATTGTGAGGTTGAGTGTATACAAAGAAGTGTCCAAGGTCTTGTTTTAAGAAGTGTAAGCTCTTGACAAGACGGAAGTAGCGAAAATTCATGTGTTTTAAGGAGATTTGTGTTTTATGTAACACGTGGAGTTTTCTGCTGAATTGAATCTTAGTGAATAAGATCTTCAGACATTGAAGAAGGATCCTGTGGTCTAGAAGCTGAAGGCATTTGTACATCATGATTCATGAGGTATGTCTTTGAATGTTGTTATGCAACATATTATACTACAATTTGGTATCGATAGCCTTCCTAGCTAAAGGAGTTAGGCGACGTGTCATGTTTATCAAGACAAGTTTGGTTGTATTTTGGCGACAAGAGAGTACAAGAATTATGATTTGTGGGAGAGAAACATGGTTTGTTGATGTATCAGCCTAAGTGTAATATCATCACAACATGAAAATGCTCTAAGTAATCCGTGAGTAGAAGTAATCTGACCCCTCCTTCATTTTAGCGCCAAACTGTGGGAACTGAATTTTGCACTGTCAAAATTTGTTAGCGGAAGAAAGCTTAGCTTTCCTTAAGGTCTGAATTCTCGATGAGAGCCAACGATAAGTGACCAAATAAATGCAGAAAATAAAGAAGACATGAAAATGAATTTATAAAAGAGTAGATCTTTACTTCAAACTCGCGTATGAGGGTTCCAGAGACGAAAACATACATGAAGTTTGTCTGAAAATGGGATTACAACGGAAATCAAATAACATAGGCAGTAAAACCTAAATAAGTTCACTAGCATAACCACCTATGTCTAGAAGACCTATGTTAGCCGCAGCTCGTCTAGAAAAAAGACAAAAGAAAGATGCGAAAAATGTTGTATAGATTTTGAACTGAACCTTATGAAAGGCCTGCCTACGTACCCATTTCGAGGATCAAGCAGAACATAGTTCAGAGTTTGAACAAGAGATCGAATTTCCTTTGCGAGTTCGTCTTGTAATCGAGTGAAAACCATAGAAAAGTAAGCATGTCGAGAATAATGCCTAAAGTTTATAAGTGCACAGAGCTCTAAAAGCGTAGAATCGTACCCTCTCTTCTCTGCCCCGGATGTTCTTATACATGCCTCCAAAGTCTCCTATGTTTCCTTCTCCGCCCTTGCTTCGAGTTTATCCTTTTGCGGAGATATTTCCTTATATTCTCAAAGTCCATGTTTATCTTGGAACTTCACATTTATCATCTTCTCCATTTTTATTTATCCAAGTAGATTAAACCGTCATTGCAAATTGGCATGTTCTCGTTTTAAACCATAATGAGATTTTGTCGTGGTTTAGGTTATTTTGGATTGTTTTACGACTTGTGCGTTTTTATGGTTTTTCTCCGAAAAACATTGATTCTTCCTATGTATGTTTCTTTATGTCGTTGGTCTTATGAACTGATAAAAATCAATTCATTTAGTCAAGGATACAATGGTGCTAAATTAATCAGTATCGTCTTGACGTTTGACTTAATTTTTTACGAGAAAACAACATCATGCTTGTTTTCTTTGTAAAATCTCAACCTAAACTCTGATTGCTACGAAATGAAATACAATTCGATTGAGATCCAAAGGATAACATGATGAGGGCCTTATTGGGCGATAAGGAAGCCTGTTTGGCAACATTGACCAAGGAGAGATAGTGTTGGGCGACATGGATCCAAGGAGATAGATGCTTGGCGACATAGAGAGAGAGAGAGAGAGGACCATGTGTAGCGACATGGAGGAGTGAGAGAAGCTGTGTGGCGACATGGAGGAGTGAGATAAGCTTTGAGGCGATATAGAGGAGAGAGGAAAGCTGTGTGGAGACATGGAGGAGTGAGAGAAGCTGTGTGGCCACATGGAGGTGCGGGGAGAGTGCAGTGTGGCGACATATAGAGAGAGAAGCTGTGTGGCAAGATGGTTGAGAGATAGAAGCAGTGTGGTGAGATGGAGGAGTGAGAGAAGGCTGTTGGGTGACACTGAGTTCATGAGGGGTGGTGATGCCTTTCTTCCATTCTTATTCCTTCCGTAGGCTTTTGGAACTATTTAGTTTGTTTACACAAGTTTTCCGCAAAAATTTCCCGAAAGTTGTTTTGCGGAAGATTATCTCACAAACTTTCCTATGATGTTCTTCGGTGTAAACTTTCTGATCTTTCGTTTAACGGAAGATTGTTTCATCAGATTCGTCATTTATCATAAACACCTTCAACAAGAACGTTTTTCCGATCTTTTCATGTTTGGATAAAAACTCTTTCATTTCTTGTCCGGGATGAAATATACGAAGTTTGTTCTTGTATCATTATGCAAATAAGTTTGGCTTATGAAATATAATTTCTTTGAAATTTCCAGCTCATATTTGCTTAAGGCACCATTTCTGGGAGGATTTTAGCTGTTGATTTTGCCATGACCTGTTTTGATCACAACAAATCTGCATAGGAGTACGATTAATCAAATAAGCAGCTATCAGTATTGCTTCTCCCAAAAATTTGACTGGAAATTATGCTTGAAATAAGAGTTTGAGAGACATTATGTATATTTCTGTGTTTTCTTCCCACCCTTTCATTCTGATGCGGTTTGTTTATGTAAGAGCACCTCCAACGGGGGTTCTTTCCCTTGGAGTTCTTAATATATGTGTTATGTATATATATATATATGTATGTATATATTATATATGTATAAGTAATTGTGGGGTCCACAATTTTTGTGGAACCCCATAGGCAAGGGTTCTTAAAACATGGTTTTAAGAATCCCTAAGAACCCTTATTTATGGATTTCCACAATAATTGTGGACCCCACAATTATTTACACATATATAATATATACATAATACATATATTAAGAACTCCAATGGGAAGAACCCCCATTGGAGATGGTCTAAAAAGTCTGGTGAACTATTATGTGCTCTTTGAAGAAGAATGTAAGTACCATGAACTATTATGTGCTCTTTGAAGAAGAATGTAAGTACCATGAACTAAGCCATGTTGTCGCTACAAACTGTCTTGGCTACCTTGTTAAACTGCTTGTCATTGTAGACAATGAAGTTTTTCAGAACAATTTTAACTTCAGATTTTTTGAGTCGGAGAAACATATGGCTCGTGAGAAATCATCCACGATTGTTAGAAAATAAAAATCCCCACATGAAGAAGAAATTTTATATGGTTCACATACATCCACATGAATTAAAGAAAAACAATCATTTGTTTTATCCAAGGGAGAATTAAAAACTTCACGATTTTTCTTAACTCTAAAACAAATGTTGCATGGACTAGAGCAAGCTGATTTAGAAACATAAGAAAGAAAAGAAATATCCGAAAGTACTCAAAAAGATGGATATTCCAAAAGTCAATGCCACAAGGTCTGATCCAAACTACCAACAGTCCGATGATTCCTTGCTGATATTATATCCGTGAAGTAATACACATATTAATGAAGCAGTCATTCAAAATGCAAATCATATTTGTAAGTCGCTATCCAGTTTGTCTGTTTTAATAATTTTTCAACTGAAACCATTGTGCAATTTATATCTGGCTCCTAAAGAACTTGTTCAAGAGTTATTTTTGTTGGGAGTGGTAACTATCCAATGGATGTAGCAAATGGATTATATCCTTCTGAAAAGCGAGACTGAACATGGCGATATATTCTCAATTTTTTGTAATATCCGGTCACATGGTGAGAAACTCATGTATCAAAAATTACATCGCCAAATAATATTTTACTAGAAAGCTTGTCTGAAGCATTAGTTCCAGCTTTTTCATGAATCATCTGGCTCAGAATAGTCCATTGATAAGAAGAGAATTCAGGGAAAGGTGATGCGTTTGAATACGTTCTTTGAGCAACATTCTCTTAACCTCATCCTCGTCCTCCAAAAGAACCACGGCCGCCCCTGCCTCGAGAACCTATGGGCTACTATCTACCACCAGGTTGATACGCTAAAATTAGTCCAATGAGCTACTTTGTAATTTCAGAGGTGCAGTTCAGTATTTAGGGATTGAATCCACAAAACTCTTAATCACTCAATAGATATCAGTATTTGAATTAAGCTAAACAGTAAGAGATGTTATTTAATAAAAGACATTAACTAAGATGTTGAAAACGATGTGAAAGACGATAGACTCAGGAAATTCGCAAGTAAATCAATTCTTGAACTCAAATCACAGCAATCAAATCAAACAACTTTCACTCGAGAGATTATCTATGTCGAAATCCTAGAATTTCAAATCTCTTTCCAAATTCAATTATTCTAGATAAGCATTAAGAGCAAGTTTGATAAGCTCATTAAATCCCTAAATTAATTTTTTTGTAGATAGGTAATTGATCTAAATTAATTCAGGCAATCAATTACACTTTCATGTCCACCAATTATCGTAAAATCTAGATTTCAGGTTGTCAATAAAAAAAAGTAGCATTAAAAACACTCCAGATGAAGAATAAAAGATAACTCTAACAATTCAATCTAAAAATTCATCTAATTTTTTTGGAACCCTAAATCTAACATATGAATTACTCAGATGTGATCAAGGGAACCCAAATCATATTCTAAATAAATTGCATACATAAATCGAATAAAAAGATAAAAGTGTTTGAAATCATCTCTCTGATGAGTTCTAATCTGTCTCTCCAAAAAATTTTCATAGATAAAAAAATGAAGTGTAGCATAAAAATGGCTTTAGAGTAAATATATGTCTATAACATGTTAGGAAATTTCTTGCAAATACTGGAAACTTTTGGGTCTTTCTTCAATTCATGAAACTTGCAAAAAAACTCGTCGGGATTTGTGTATGATGGATGTCGATCGACACCATGCCAAACTATGGTCATCAACTTGCTCTCTTCATCTGTGACTCTCTCCATGCTCCAAAGTGCTCGAGAATCTCCAATCTTGTCAAAAACATACATGAACCTAAAATGAGTTGATAAAACTCGAAATATACAATTAAGACTCTAAAACATGACTTATATCATTGTCAAAACCCCATAAAACCATGATATATCAACTCCTTTAAACTTAACTTTTGTTTGCCCTCAAGCAAAACAGAGGACTATACCTATGAAAAAGGTTTGAAAACGTAGGAACTCACATATCCTTTAGAACACCACTTTCACCACTACTTGTTGCAAGCGACATTAATTAGTACTAAACTTAGAAAGTACTTCCATGTATTTAATCTCTGCTTAGCAACCAAACCATTTTCATCCCACAGTTCATACGAGATATTCAAACTCACCACCACTGACCTCATTTAAAAGCTAAATTGCCACAATACACATGGACTCTTACCCATTCAAGTTTCTGACCCCATAGACAATCTTACTCTGGTTCATTTCCTCTCTCTTTTCTCGCTTCACCCAGTAGATTTTTCCCTATCTTGCAAAGTATCATTTTACTTTTTCTATCGACTGAGTTTATTAGAAAAACTTCCATGAAATACAAGCATAAATGATGGTTGTCATGAAGCACCTGATTCACTTCTTTCTTACCTCTATCTATGTAGAATTATACTTACACAGACTAGTCTTTTCAAACCTGGACGAGGAATCCGATCAAGTGTATACCAAGGCCCAAAAGAAGAGATTCATGTAGATTAATGTTGGAGGTCAGCTTTGGATTCTTAATACACCCTCACAAGCATGGACGTTATTGGCAGAACAATCACGCTTGGCTTTTCCATATTGTACAATCTGCAATCAATAACTCAAATAATGGTGTGATGTAACAGTTAGATGATTATTTCCAAGAAAATCTCATAGTTTTCAACTAAATCGATTTTGTCTTCAAATGGTCGGATGGTTGCTGGTGTGTCTGGCTGGAAGAGTGATAGCAGCGGCCAGGCGGTGAGCTGTTCGTTAGTCGCTTTTTGCGCCTCTTTCTGTTGAGAGAAGCGTGCCATGATGGTATCCATGAAGTCGGACACGGTCGGTGCTGCTACCACTGGGGTGGGTTCCGGCTCCTCGCCAGAACTCGACTTTCCGTGAGTCATGATCGTTGTTAACGCTACTTCATTCTGCTCCACGGTGGACGCAAACTGTTTGATCTGAGTTTGGTCGGGACTCATACAGTAGGACATAACTCGTCGGTTAGTTAGTTCAAAGGCGTTTTATTAGATCGGAAAAGAGTAAATGGTTAGAGATTGGAAAGAGTGAACATAAAAGAAAGCCGATGCTCGGAGATCTGGATAGGAAAGTACAAGTTGGCAAGAATACAGTGAGTAAAACCCTAGTTTCTAGCCACCAAGTGTGAGTGTAAATGTGCGGGATCCCCTTCGTTGGTCCTCCTCCTCCTTATATAGATAACCTCACTTTACCTTCACCCTAAGTCGTCTTGCCATAATGAGCTTGGTCTTGATCAGGCCGAGCAACTGGGCCAAGCAATCAGGCTTTTGAGCCGAGCTGGCGTGCTTGCTTTGTGTAGTCAAATAAAGCAGTCCTAACTGGGGACCGCTTAGCGGAGCTGATGTCCTTGGCCGGCTTGTCGGACCAAATCCTCTATTTTATAGGTTTTGCGTGGAGGGATGCAATCCATCTCTAACATTTTTGATAATTTTAAACAGAAAGTTGAAAAACAGTAGTTCAAGAAAAGCATTCCTATCGCCTATATAAAGTATGTGAATCCAGACTGATCAAGAACTGAATGACTTGTCAAGAATTTTATATTGTACAAACTAATAAATCTCTCGATGAAGGAGGGTCATATTAAATAGAAAAAAAAAATGAGAACGTGTGAGATATTGTAATAATGAGAACAAATAAAAGGGTTAGGTCAACAATTACGCATGAATTCTTCAGCTATTTACAAACTTGATTTCAGTGATTAGCTTAATTAAGGACGTGGAAGATATACCTATAAGACTTGTTCAGCATACACAAAAAGATTTGTGCAGATGTTCGCCTTAATCTGCTAGAAAAAGATTAGATATATAAAGATTGTTGTAACAAAAAACTACTATCAACGAATATTCAATCCGAGTATCAGCATGACCATACTCGATCAAATATGCTACACTATAGTACAACTTGGAAAAAAATACCACGGATGTGCCATCAGTTGGTTTAAGCGCAAGTGTCGGTGTTCTTGTATTCTTGGGTTCAGTGCACCGTGGGAAGGATGCTTTGCGCCATAATTAGTATTAGCGCTGGCTGAGTCCCAAACCTGGGAAGATTATTTGGCCAAAGGTCCGGACAGCTCCTGGTTATTAAGAAAAAACTTTTGAAAAAACATGGATAAAAAATCAAATAGTGTAAAATGAAAAGTTACATACCAATTATAACTATATCCGACACGACTGCACGTGTGAGGATTAGGCTTTTAGCAATATAGACCCGTTTATACAACCAAAATATGGTTAAACAATAATAAAAGTGGTTGACAAAAGAGTAAGAAAATTGGTTTTATTGGTTGTTATGTTATTGTTACATAGACCACTTCAAGTTTGAATAATGTAATAGTTGTTCGTTCGTGTAAAAAAACAAAAGAATAAGACAATCAACGTATACTGTAGGTAATTTTAGCACTAGATGTTCTCGAAACCCTTTTCATCGATCTTCTTGACATATTAAGAGACTTGAATGCATTTATACCGAGTATGGTGTAGTTTTAAATTAGGATAACATAAAACTGTATCACTAGAAATCTATTACAAATTTTTAAAGAAAATTTGTGAAGACAATTTTAAAATTTTGAAAAGAAAATGTAGAGTGTAACACGTCTTTCATAAAAGTTCAACGTAATAATCATTCGATCTGTAAACTTCACAACATAAAATTCCAAATTAGACACTAGGATCATTAACAAATCTTATAGTGCAAAACAATAGTTCATCATGTGAACTTGTTTTAAATACTATTTAATATATTAAAAGATGCATATAGTTCACGATTTAAATCTAAATGGTTCCAGCTTGTATCAAATTAATTAAACACAGCCCTTTCTCAAAAAAAAAATCAAATAACATACTACGATAAAAATGTGGGACCAAGTACGTATAATGGTGAGACATTTTCTTATAATGGTCATGGACCTCATGCTCTACAACTTTGGTCGGTTTATTATCTGTATAGGTATGCTTATTTTTTGTGTGTTTGCAACTTACATACGTACCATCGGATTTATATCCCGATTACGATACAACAGCAGTGCGAATATTGCGTTTTGTGTTCGGAGTTCGGATCAGTTGATTACGTATAGGTGCAACCTTTTCGATTATATCCTGAAAATATATTAGTAAGAACACATTTATTCAGACGACCACGACGGTTGATTATATTAAATTGCATGAGCTGGATAGATGTTTTTCACTTTATTTTCTTCAAGTTGCCTATTTCACATCAAGACATGGTGCCCACTTTCCTTCCACTATATTATATGTATAGCGATAATATTATCTATGTAAAAATGTGCTGTCGTTTACATTCATCCCAAAAAATAATTTAATGTATATACTGTATGTATATGATCACGTCAACATGATAAATTTAATCTGTAAGACTGTATATATTGAACAACACTTGGACACAAAATGTATAACTATAATATATTCTAACTCTTTCTTTTGTTTTTATTGATAAAATGAAACCGACTCGAATATACACAAACTGACATAGTGTAACGAAAAGTTAAAATCATCTTTACATAAGAAAATTAAATAAGAAGTTCGATTTGAAAATGTCACGGTAACATCACTTAAGACAAATCAGTGCTATATCTAAAAACAATTATCAACTTCTTTTTTTCTTGTAATGTTGACATCTATACTTCTACATCTATTTATACACATTACCATATTACAGAGAGATCTCCAAACACAAGTAATCTTCTTCATCTTTTGATTCCATCATCGACAGTATGGCTAAATCCTTGGTGCTCTCGCTAACACTCGCATTCCTTTTCATCGGAATGGTCTCAGCTCGTGACTGGAACATCCTAAACCAGTTCAAAGGACTCAAGCCTACCAAAACCACCACCAGCCAAAAGGGGGTCGCCACATTGAAAGATCCAAACCTAACCGGATACTGCGAGAGCTGGAGAATCAACGTGGAGCTTCACAACATCAGAGACTTCACGGTGGTGCCACAGGAGTGCGTGTGGTTCGTCCAAAAGTACATGACATCATCTTAGTACGAGGATGACGTGGAGAGAGCCGTTGATGAAGCTATCCTCTACCTCGGAAAAACTTGTTGCGAGAAGAAGAAATGTGATGGCATGGATGCTTGGATCTTTGACATTGATGACACTCTTCTCTCCACCATTCCTTACCACAAGAGCAACGGCTGCTTCGGGTAAGAAATTGAGTTAACCATGTTGATTATGTTTGGTTCGAATTGTCACAATTTTAGTTTTTTTTGGTGGAGATAATGATTTTTATTTTTAATAATTTTACATTTATATAATATTAGTTAAATATCAGTAATTTATATTTAACCCATTTATATATATAGTTATTTATTTATTTTCTCAGCTCGGTTACATTAATTTTGTCTTAAATTTGGTTGGTTTCCAGTGAAAAGTAATATGAGTTAGTTACAATATATTAGCTTCATATAAATAATTACATTTTGGGATTATAATTTTACATTGATTTGAATCAGTGGTGAGCAACTAAACACGACCAAGTTTGAGGAATGGCAAAGTTGGGGAAAGGCACCAGCGGTTCCAAACATGGTGAAGCTGTTCCATGAAATCAGAGAGAGAGGTTTCAAGATCTTTTTGGTTTCTTCTCGAAAAGAGTACCTCAGGTCCGCCACCGTCGAGAACCTTATTGAAGCCGGTTACCACGGCTGGTCTAACCTCCTCCTCAGGTATATATTGTTCCTCTGTTCCTTCGAGTCTCAAGTCTCAACAGTTGTCTTAGAACAACACTAGTACAAACCACTAGCTAGATTATATGTCTTAATCCATATAAATATATGAGCAACCAACATTTTGAGCTCTCAAAGTATTATAGTTTGATCTGGATATAATAAAATTGTCAAACCTAAAAATTGCAGGGGAGAAGAGGAAGAGAAGAAGAGTGTGACCCAATACAAGGCAGATGTAAGGACATGGCTTACAAGTCTTGGATACAAAGTTTGGGGAGTTATGGGTGCACAATGGAACAGCTTCGCAGGCTGTCCAGTTCCCAAGAGAACCTTCAAGCTCCCTAACTCCATCTACTATATCGCTTGATCAAATCATATATTACTGATCTAACCAAAGAAAATAAGATCAGAGTTTCAGATCTGATTCTTGAGTCGTTTGATGGTATCCTCTTTTTGTTTTCCCATTTCTGGTTATTATAACCAACTCTTTTTTTTTGTGCACCTGGTTTATGTAACCAACTCAAATGCTTATGATGAGTGATATATGAACCATGATCATCTTTGTTTCTGTTGAATTCACTGTTTTTTTTTTGTATTACCATTTTGGGCCTTTGTGAAATTGACTTTGGGCTTTTGTTGAATAAATCCTCCCTCTCTCTATCTGATGAGATTCAAGAATGATTCGGTGAATTTCAGATACCAAGTATTCAGCAAGACAAAAAAAGTAGTCAGCAAGACTTGAGCTAGAAACATAATAACTTGAAAGGTAAGCTAAGTTATACAAACTCTAAAGAATTAAGAGGAAGAAGAAGTTGGAAGCTCTCAAACAAAAAAAAAATATAAAATAAAATCTAACTAAACTGAAGTGTCTCCTTCCACCAAATATTTTTGCTGTCTCTTGAAGCTTTCTTATGACACAAACCTCACCTTACAGTTTGGTACAACCTTCGTTTCCTCCACAGCAATTTCTAAAAATTTCCCCTTATCTTACTGGCAAATATCAAAACACATAGTCTCATACATTCCTCTATCTCTCCTGCTCTGCTTTCGAGCTTAGCTTGCGTCACCATGGAACCAAACACCATGACCAGCTTCGACGATAGGGTAATAAGAGTAACAAATATGGACACTTGTTTCCTGCGTTTTATTTTTCATATGGGTTTGCGTAGAAACCTCAAAATAATTACTTTTTTGCTGATGCAGCATCGTCATTCCTCCTTCTCGTCAAAGATCTGTAGAATCTGTAGCTATGAGGTCAAAGACGGGGACAATGGCCAGACATTCGTGGCGTGCCACGTGTGTGCATTCCCCGTTTGCAAACCTTGTTATGAGTACGAGCGTCGCAACGGTGAAAATTGTTGCCCTCAATGCAACACTCCCTACAAACCCAACAAAGGTAAACTTAACTAGACCTCTGTTTTGGTCTAACAAATCCTTACCTAGCTTGCCACTTACGTTTGTTATTTGTTTTTTTTTTTAAAACGGCTCTCCAAGAATTTCAGGAGATGAAGAAGAAGAAAACAATGGTCCGGTTGATTCAGATGGTGAATTGGATATCAAGAATCGCAAGGATGCTTCCTCCATTCACCAGAATTTTGCCTATGGATCGGTAACTTATGACTGTTCGATGTTTAGTCTTCATTAACTATCTTTCTTTTTTTTTTGAAAAATGTTAAATTTGATTCAAAAGAAAATACAATGCTACTTGTTTATGACTCTTTCCAAACATAAAATAAAATATAGGACCTCCTCTACTTGGTCATTGGCTGTCTTCCCCCATCTCGAATCAATATTCTGAATATTTTCTGGCTATTGTAGGAAAATGGAGACTACAATACTAAGCAGCAAACCGGGCCTCGTGGTCTAGTGGTATAGGAACCTCGGCTGAGGTGCCCGCCATCACGAGTTCGAGACTCAGCCACGGAATGACTTAGGCCCCCTGGTGGGTATAGACGCAGGCTGGTTCCGAGTTCAGGGGGGATTAAGGCCGAATGCCCGAACCCATCCTGGTTAACAAAAAAAAAAAAAAAAAAAGAAAGCAGCAACGACG
>NC_027749.1:37596067-37605045 GCF_000695525.1 Brassica oleracea var. oleracea
AAAAAAAAAAAAAAAAAAAAAAGTAAGCAGCAACGACGTCAAAATGGCCGAGCCTTTTCTTCCACCGGAAGTGGTAGACATACACATATACAGTATAACCCCTATAAATTAATAATCTCTATAAATTAATAAATTTTGCCGGTCCCAACTTAGGTCGGTTCAAAATATGACACAAATCAATAAAATAATAAGATAATAATTTTTTAGAAAATTGTATGAAAATTTATGGTCCCATTAAAATTATAAATTAATAATTTATATGTATACATATTTTATATAAGTGAGAACATATTATTATATTGATTGTTCTATATTCACAATGAAAGTATCTTTATATTTTCTTAACACTTAATATATTTTTGATGAGATTTAGTAATATTATATTTAAAATCACATTTAAGTTCTATGCGATATATATTATATACACCAAATAATATAAGAAAATTAATATAAATGTCAAATTTCAAAAAATAACAATTAATGTGTATACACAAAAATCAAATATTTTTTTTATCTTGGAATAAATATATCTTAAAATAATAAATCTAAATATGAAAACTTTTGTAAATTAATATCTCTATAAATTAATAAAATTTCAAAGTCCCAACATTATTAATTTAAAGAGGTTATACTGTATATTATTCGTGATTTATACATGCATATAAAACTAAGAGAAAAAATTTGAGACTAGCTTCTGTGTGATTTGATTTGAAGTGTTGGGGAAAACGATCGACGACGGAAGCAATTTTCTATCTGGAAGACATCGAAGAAGGGCTTGAAGGGTACGACGAGCACGATAAATCGTCTCTCATGTCGCTAGAAAAACTTCGAGAAGAGATTTGGGATGTCCCATGTGTTCATTTCATCGACGTTGATGGAGAAGCGAGGGTTGCCAGAGGCGACGAACACGAGCTCACTGATCAAAGAAGCAATATATGTCATTAGCTGTGGATACGAAGAGAAGACTGAATGGGGCAAAGAGATCAGATGGATCTAGGATCAGTACTGACAGAAGATCTTTAGATAGTTTTTATTATATTTTATGGGTTTTTACATTTTTAATTTATACATATATAATGTTACATTAAAAATGCTAATTTTGAAAATTTAAGTTACAACTTTTTAGATAATATTATAAATTTTGATATATTTTTTTAATGGTAAAACTCCTTACTTATGTTTACTTAATATAAAAATTCTTAAACTAAAGATTTACCTGTAATAATGTTAATTATGACATGTTAGGATTTAATTCATTAAATAAAATTAGTTTGAGGGTTTTTTCGTTAAATACTTAGTTACCCGAAACAAACTCAGTTGAAAATTATATATAGGTTTCTATACTTTTTTTGGTAAAATAGGTTTCTCTACTTAATTATATATATTTGTGTATCTCCTCCTTCGTCAAAAGAACGTGAGCCGCGCCTCCATTAATTTATTTATCTCTCACTCCATACCTTCTTCTTACGTTCTCATTCTTCCTCTTCTATTATCATTCTCTTCTTTTCCATTGCTTCATTCCTTCATGCTTTCTATGACCGTGTGTGAAGGGAAGAGGCGTTCTCTTTATCTTCCTGTTCATTACCAATCGATCACCACCGTATCCATCGTAGCTGATGTCCATGGAGCCATCGTTGCTCTTGTTGGTGTTGTGTAGCGGAGTTGAGCTGAGACGTGGAGTAGAGACGAGCGACGGAGCTACCGCATCTCATCACCACCGACGCCGTGTCTCACCGTCACTGATCCACATGACCATCAGTTGTGGCCCACCGGTGGTGCATCCCATGTCACCGGAGACGTTGCCGTGTTGTCGAAGATTACGTCGTGTGGTTAACCAAGGAGAAGCGTGAGATTTAGGGTAAGATTTACCTCTTTCTTGCGTTCCAATGTTCCTCTCTTCCTTTTGATTAATCGCCTGCCACCTGAGTTCTCAACCGTGAACTTACTTTATGTTTATCCCTTATATATTAATTGATAAACATTACAACCCTTATATATTAATTGAGAAACATTACAACATTATTCTGTAGACACGTGTTACCATATAATGAAATTCAGAATTATTCGAAAATAAAGTTGGTCCATCTTAACTTATATTATATTTTTTATTAAATTAATAAATAGTATATAAAACAATATTCTCACATTTTCGTTAAATAAAAGCTACGTAATTACCTAATATGAATAACGTATATATGACATTAATGATTATGAATAATATATATTTGATAACAATTTTTGTATCTTAGTTTTTTGTTTAATTTTATGTTATTAAAATATATTAAACAATCACATTAACTATATAATAAAAATTATTTTTTTTCTTATATGTTATATTTTGAATTTTTAAAATGACTATAAATTACTAAAAAGTAAAAACGTTAAATGTTTCATACTAAAATTTTGTGATCAATGATTTAATTTTTTTTTGTAATAGCAAGATACAAATGATCATAAATCGTATGAATATAAAATCTCATATAATAGAAATTCATATTATATATTAATATAGTTTAAAATTAAACTATATAACATAAAAAATACATAAATATGTTAAATTTATAAATTTGTACTGAAAAAGTATTGAAACCTTAGTATTTTAATTTTGAAATTTTCATTGAAAAATCGCACATTAGAAATTTTTTGTTTATCATATGAGTATGAATTCTCAATAATAAATATTTATATTCAAATATACGATGTATATATCGTCCATATCATTGAAACTTAGTTATATACTGTATTAAATAAATAAAAAAATTGTATTAATTTATTTACCAAAAAATATCGTAAATAAAAAAGATGTATTGTTATGATTTATGTGCTTAATCAAATATATATAATACCTAAATGAACAAAAATAAATAATAATAGATAAAAAATTATTTATATATATAACTTTCATTCTGCGCAATTGCGCGGGTCTTAATCTAGTGTTTATTATTATGCATGCACATTTTTATTATGTTCCTCACGTGATGATGGTGAGAAGCCGAGACCCGTTGGTTTATTCTCTAATCCCTTTCCGGTTCCCGTAGCAAAGGTGAGAGTCTATTCAGTAAAACCCGTATCAGTGTAGAATTTTCCCTATGTTAGTTTAGATTTCGCATCATGATCCGTCTGTTTGAGTCTTGATTGTTAGCTATTTCATTCATTGTAAACTGAAACTAGAGGCCTAGAAGATTCACCTGTTGATTGAGTTGTGTGATGTTAAGAGATGCTATATATTATATATATGTATACATAGTTATGAGTAGAGACTATGTGCGAGGGCGGGGGTTCAGAGATGTCTGAACTAGCGATGCTACTATAGAGTGCGGGGACTCAAAGACATCTGGGCTATCAACGCATATTAAGTGGGGCGTGGTGCAGAGACGTTTGCATGCGACGAAGCTTTGGAGGGCGGGAGTACAGAGACAGACTGTACTAGCGACACCATGTATATATATCCGTATGAGGAGATGCGGGATGTGTGGTTTAGCTATGCACTATCAGCGCATTGGTTGTTATGTGTGATGCTTTAGGCGTCTTGTTTGTTCATGTTAGAGTTAAATTTCCATAGTGGGAGTTATTCACTCAAGTCAGTGGTTTGCGTGTTTAGCATCCCATACCTCACTGAACGACTCCTCTGTTACTCACCCCTCCTATTTCCTTGCAGGTGAGCATGACGAGTAGTTGGATATCTGGACGGTTTAGTGTCTTGGGATCATCGTATTTTATTTCGATTTTTATTAATGTTGACATGAATTTTCGATTCAATGTATTTGATTTTAAATGATAAACTCGTTTTATTTTAGATTTATTTTATTAAAAGGTTTGATATTTTATTCGGTTTCAAATAGCTCGTTTAATTCGATATTTTACCGGTAGTAATACGTCGTTCTCGAGAGAGGAGGAGACGGGTGTTACAATTTGGTATCAGAGCGTGGTTCTGACCCGGCTCTGACCCGGGACGGCGATTTATGGGACTTGGATTACAATTATTTTCAAGGTTTCGTGATTGGGAGTTAAAAAAAATGATACCCTTATGTCCAGTATCTTTGATAGTGTCTCTAACTCCTTAATTTTTGTAGGAGAAGACCATGTTTCAATTTGTTTCCATTGTTTGATTTATCTTGTGTTCTTCTTTCTTTCGTAGTCGTTGAAGTTCTTTTCGATTTCTTTTTAAAATTCAGGACAAATTCCGGTTTAGTGGAGAAGAATTGTAACGACCGTGACTCGGCTTCTCTTTAAACCGGTATTGGTTTAATTCAAATTATAATTAATTATCTATAAAACCAAGCCGAGTTATATTTATTTTTATTAATAATCATGTATATAGATTTCTATACCTAATTATATATATGTGTATCTCCTCCTTCGTCAAAAGAACGATAGCCCTCCATTAATTTATTTATCTCTCACTCCATTCCTTCTTCTTACGTTCTCATTCTTCCTCCTCTATTATCATTATCTTCTTTTCCATTGCTTCATTCCTTCATGCTTTCTATGACCGTGTGTGAAGGGAAGAGGCGTTCTCTTTATCTTCTATGTTCATTACCAACCGATCACCACCGTATCCATCGTAGCTGATGTCCATGGAGCCATCGTTACTCGTCAACCCAAGACTGATGGTCAAGCCATAACCAACTTAGCTCGACCCAATTCCGATTCAGACCATGGCTTCTTTCTTTTGGCTCGATTGGCTCGTACCGCATGTACCGACGACCGTGCTGATGATCTTTCTACCTTGTTCGATCCGATCATGGAATTTTCCTTTGGATATTTCTCTAAGGCAAGGATCCTTAAGCTATCAGAAGACTTGGGCTTTGTTGGAGCGCAACTTGTCCGATCAGAACGTCCCGCGGCCCTTGCTGATCGTCCCGCCTATGTGCTGATCCTTACCACTTTCGACTTAGCCGGTTCGGATGCATCTGGACGGAAGCCGATCGGTCCCTTTGACTAGTCTTCTCTTTATTTCGTGCCTTGACCAGATCTACTCAAGTTTATTTAATGTTTTGCCTTGTTTTCCTACATTTCTATTTAATGTCTAGATGTACAAAACTCTATAAGTATGAAAAGTCTTCTATGGAATAACGATAATCGATTTTTGTCTAAAGCTTTTGAGTTAAACTCTTTGTTCTTTGTTTAGAACTTGTCTTGTTTCTTGGTGAGTCATATCCAAGCAAACATCTCTCAAACTCGTTGGTCTTGTGAGTCATATCAAGCAACGGTTCAAGATTCTTCTTTTGGTGGACTTGTGAGTCATATCAAGCACCATCTGAAGTCGGGAATATCGAAGGCCATTCCGCAACCTTTGTGCTATCCTTCAATCCATCTAGTTCTCCATTCGGAGTTCATATCCAGATCTGATCCATTCGAGTGAGCCGATCTTAGGGTCCTTCAAGTGGTATCAGAGCCACTCGTTTAGTATCTTCTAAATCATTTCATCTTTCTCATCTTCCATTTCTAAATCATAAACACTTCTTTTCTATCTATCTTGAATCCGGGCCCCTCATTACCAACCTCTACCTATATAAAAAAAAATCGATCTATAAAAAAAAAAGGAATTCGAAAAGATTTCATTTGGGGGATTGGTGGTGGAAGAGAAAACCTGCTGGCTGAGGAGAAATCCAGCCTTTGAGGTGGTTAAAACGGATTCCCAAAACCAAAATCTCATATCTTTCTCTCTTTAAAAGCTTCCCTTGTGTTTGCTTGGATTTTGTCCATTGAGTTTCTTGATTTGTTCTTCTTAGAACTTTGAGTGAAAACTTGTTGTGTGACCATCCAAATTCCGAGAGAAACACGTGTGTGGGTGAGGATCAAACACTTTAGAGAGTGAGGATTTTTATCTAACGTTTTGTGTTTAAGAAATTTCAGGAGCCATGAGTAGTGATGATGAACGGAACCGTCCCGGAAACTCAGTTGCTGGATTGTCTAACCTTCAAATGCGTGCCTTGAATGATTCTATGTCTAATATGTTGAACGCATGTTTAGATCAGATCCATCAGAGGCTTGATGAGCTTCAGGCCAGCCAAGCTCCTCCTAGAGCCGGAGCAAGAAGAGACCGTCCGCGTAGGAACAACCGGTCCGATGATGAGAACCGAGAGGAGGACGACCAAGAGGACGAAGCCAGATCTGCATTCCGTTCAAGAAGAGGTCCTAGAACCCGAGATCTAGGTGATGTCAATCCATTTGCTAGAACTGGTCGTACTGATGATAGTTTGAACGGATTGAAACTGAAAATTCCACCTTTTGATGGTAAAAATGATCCTGATGCTTTTCTTGAGTGGGAAAGGAAAATTGAGCATGTATTTGATTGTCAAAACTATTCTGAACTTAGAAAAGTAAGGCTTTCTGCCACTGAATTCTCTGGCTATGCTATTAATTGGTATTATCAAGTGTTTACCTACATGAGGAGAACAGGTGAACGGCCGATTGAGACATGGGATGAGCTTACTGTGTTGATGAGGAAACGTTTCGTGCCAGCCCACTATCACCGCGATCTCCACCAGAAGCTAAGACGCTTGCTTTAGGGAACCAAGTCTGTGGAAGATTATTACCAAGAGATGGAGGTCTTGATGACCAAAACGGACACAGATGAGCCTTTGGACGCCACCATGGCTCGCTTTCTTTCAGGCCTCAACCGTAACATCCAAGACCGTATGGAGCTTCAAGAGAATGGTAGTGTAGAACAGATGCTACACAAGGCCATCTTGATCGAGCAACAACTTAAAAGGAAGAGTTTCTGAAAACCTGCCATTACCTCTAAACCGGCGTACTCTCCTAAACCGGCCTTTGCTCCTAAGCCAAACTACCAAGACAAAGGTAAGTCTTCTTCCACAACACATAATACTTTTAAGACTGATGTTCCTGCTCATGATGACAAAGGAAAGACAGTGGAGGCTTCTGGCCGAGCAAGAGACATTAGGTGTTTCAAATGTCAAGGTCTAGGACATTTTGCCAAAAATTGTCCGAACCAACGAGTGATGATTCTCATGGAGAATGGAGAAGTTGAATCTGAGGTTGAACTGGAGGACAAAGAAGATCTTGGTCCGATCCTTGATGAAGAGGACGAATCCTTTGGATATCCACATCACGGGCCACTACTTGTTGCTAGGAAAGGCATGGTCGAGTCTATCTTCGATGAAATGGACGGCCGCTTGGTCGATGTTTCCGATCCAGCCTTTTATGATAAGTCCGATCCGATCTATGATGAGGAGGCTTGCTTCGACTATCCAGTTCATGGTCCTCTACTTGTCACAAGAAGATCTCTGAGTGTCCAACCCAAAACCAATTAAAATGAACAAAGGGAGAATTCATTCTCGTTGCTTAGTTTCTGATAAGGTTCGTTCTTTGATTATTGATGGTGGGAGTTGTACTAATGTTGCTAGTGACACTCTTGTCAGGAAACGAGGACTTGCTACTCGGCCTCTCTCTCGTCCTTTCAGGTTGGAATGGCTAAACGAGGTTGGAGAACAGTATGTGAAAGAGCAAGTTACTGTCCCTATTACCATTGCCCGATATGAGGACGAGGTCGTTTGCAACGTCCTTCCTATGGACGCATGCCACATTCTATTGGGCCGGCCATGGCAATTTGATAAGAGAGCCGTGCATGATGGCTTCACAAACCGACACTCCTTTGATCATAAAGGAAAGAAGATCACGCTTGTTCCTTTGACACCTTTGGAGGTTCATCAAGATCAGATCCAGCTCAAGAGGAGCCGTGACAAAGAACCCAAGCAAGATGTGCCTGAATCATCCCAACGGAACTCCAATTTCTATATCAAGCAAAGTCAGGTCAAGAGATCTCTTTACTCTGAAAAGCCATTTCTTTTACTTGTGTACAAAGAATCTCTTATGGCTTCTTCTTCTGACCTTGCACCGGAGATTCCGAGTGAACTTTTAGATGTTTTGCAGAAGTATGCTGATGTTTTTCCCAGATGAGAATTCTAAGGGATTGCCACCAGTACGAGGCATTGAACATCAGATAGACCTTGTTCCAGGCGCGTCTCTACCAAACCAGCCAGCTTACTGTACCAATCCGGTGGAGACCAAGGATCTTCAGAAGCAGATTGGTGACCTTCTTGAGAAAGGCTACATCCGGGAAAGCCTCAGTCCTTGTGTTGTTACTGTCCTTCTCGTGCCCAAAAAGGATGGTTCTTGGCGCATGTGTGTGGACTGCCGTGCCATCAACAACATCACGGTAAAGTATAGGCATCCCATCCCTAGGCTAGACGACATGCTTAATGAGTTGCATGGATCATGTGTCTTTTCTAAAATTGATTTGAAAAGTGGCTCTCACCAGATTAGGATGAAAGAAGGTGATGAGTGGAAAACCGCATTTAAAACCAAGTTAGGATTGTATGAATGGCTTGTTATGCCATTTGGTCTTCCTAATGCACCTAGCACTTTCATGCGTTTGATGAATCATGTCTTGAGGTCTTTCATTGGTCATTTTGTTGTTGTCTACTTTGATGACATTCTTGTCTATAGCAAAAACATTGAAGATCATAGGATGCATCTAAAATCTGTTCTTAAAGTTCTTAGAAAAGAAAAACTCTTTACCAATCTTGGTAAATACTCTTTTGGAACAGATCACGTGGTGTTCTTAGGTTTTGTTGTAGGTGCTGATGGGCTTGGAGTAGACGAGGAGAAGATCAAAGCCATCCGAGACTGGCCGAGTCCATCGACTGTGGGCGAGGTACGGAGCTTTCATGGTCTGGCCAGTTTCTATAGACGGTTTGTTCCAGACTTCATTTCCATTGCTGCTCCGTTGACTGAAGTGATCAAGAAGAATGCCGGTTTCAAATGGGAACAAGCCCAAGAAGAAGCTTTTCAGATGTTAAAATTGAAGTTGACTCATGCTCCTTTACTTGTACTTCCTGATTTTTCTAAAACCTTTGAGATTGAATGTGATGCTTCCGGAGTTGGGATTGGTGCTGTCTTAATGCAGGATAGGAAACCCATTGCTTACTATGCAGGATAGGAAACCCATT
>NC_027749.1:37605174-37627206 GCF_000695525.1 Brassica oleracea var. oleracea
TTGAGACATCTTAAGGGTCAACAGAAGCTGAACAAGAGACACGCACGTTGGGTTGAGTTCATTGAGACATTTCCTTATGTCATCAAGTACAAGCAAGGTAAAGAAAATATTGTAACTGATGCCTTGTCCCGAAGGTACACCCTTCTTTCAGCCCTTGAAACAAAACTACTTGGTTTTGAATTTATTAAGGACTTGTATGTGACTGATCCGGATTTCAAAGAAATATTTCAGAAGTGTTCCAAAGTGGCTTACGGAAAGTATTTTCAAAATTCTGGATTTATATTCTTTGATAACCGTTTGTGTGTGCCCCAATGTTCTTTGAGGGAGTTGTTTCTCAGGGAATCTCATGGAGGAGGTCTTATGAGACATTTTAGAGTCAAGAAGACATACAAGACGGTTTATGATCACTTCTACTGGCCAAGCTTGATGAAGGACGTTGAGAGGATTTGTGGCCGATGTGTGGTTTGCAAGAAGTCCAAAACCAAGGCCTCCAATCACGGTTTGTATTCGGCTCTACCCATTCCTTCTCATCCTTGGGTAGATATTTCTATGGATTTTGTTCTTGGTTTGCCTAGGACTAAATCGGGCTGAGACTCCATCTTTGTGGTTGTTGATAGATTTTCGAAAATGGCTCATTTCATTCCATGTCATAAAACTGATGATGCTGTGCAAGTTGCTGAATTGTCCTTTAGAGAAATTGTTAGATTGCATGGAATGCCTAAGACCATTGTCTCTGATCGTGATGCTAAGTTCCTTAGCTATTTCTGGAAAACTTTGTGGTCTAAATTAGGAACAAGATTGATGTTCTCTCCAACTTGTCACCAACAAATTGATGGTCAAACTGAAGTAGTGAATAGAACTTTATCCGTATTGTTTAGATCATTGGTTAAGAAGAACCTTAAACTTTGGGACGAATGCTTGCCTCATGTTGAGTTTGCTTATAATCATGCTATGCATTCTGCTACTAAGTTTTCACCTTTTGAAGTCGTTTATGGCTTTAATCCTTTATCTCCACTTGATCTTTTGCCTTTGCCTTTGAGTGAAAGAGTTAGCACAGATGGCAAAAGGAAAGCAGACACTATCAAGAAGTTACATGAGAAGATTCGTGCAAACATTGAAGCCAAAACCGAAGGGTACAAAAGATATGCCAACAAGAAGAGAAAGGAGGTGATCTTTAAAGAGGGTGATCTTGTTTGGGTTCACTTGAGGAAAGAATGGTTTCAGAAGAAAGAAAGTCTAAACTTAGACCTCGGGTCGATGGTCCATTTCAGATCCTTAGAAAGATCAATGACAATGCCTATCAGCTTGATTTGCAAGGTAAGTATGATATTTCTTCAAGCTTTAATGTGTTTGATCTTTCTCCTTTTCTTGTAGATGATCCAGATTTGTCGACAAATCCAAAGAAGGAGGGAATGATGTGCCCCGGTCCACGGACCAGATTGATCAGAACGTTCCAGACGTTCCAGTTTAGGTTCATCCTACCGATCAGATCAGACAGACTGACCGGGCCATGTATCGGCTCGACCCGCGAACGTCCAGATTGGAGCTTCGTCTAGATCCTCGATCAGATGCTCGAATTGACCGAACTGAAGCCCGTCTCTCCCGGCCAATTCGTCAAGCCAAGACTGATGGTCAAGCCAGAACCAACTTAGCTCGACCCAATTCCGATTCAGACCATGGCTTCTCTCTTTTGGCTCGATTGGCTCGTACCGCATGTACCGACGACCGTGCTGATGATCTTTCTACCTTGTTCGATCCGATCATGGACATTTCCTTTGGATATTTCTCTAAGGCAAGGATCCTTAAGCTATCAGAAGACTTGGGCTTTGTTGGAGCGCAACTTTTCCGATCAGAACGTCCCGCGGCCCTTGATGATCGTCCCGCCTATGTGCTGATCCTTACCGCTTTGGACTTGGCAGGTTCGGATGCATTTGGACGGAAGCCGATCGGTCCGTTTGACTAGTCTTCTCTTTATTTTCGTGCCTTGACCAGATCTAGTCAAGTTTATTTAATGTTTTTCCTTGTTTTCCTACATTTCTATTTAATCTCTAGATCTACAAAACTCTATAAGTATGAAAACTCTTCTATGAAATAAGGATAATCGATTTTTGTCTAAAGCTTTTGAGTTAAACTCTTTGTTCTTTGTTTAGAACTTGTCTTGTTACTTGGTGAGTCATATCCAAGCAAATATCTCTCAAACTCGTTGGTCTTGTGAGTCATATCAAGCAACGGTTCGAGATTCTTCTTTAGGTGGACTTGTGAGTCATATCAAGCACCATCTGAAGTCGGGAATATCGAAGGCCATTCCGCAACCTTCGTGCGACCCTTCAATCCATCTAGTTCTCCATTCAGAGTTCATATCCAGATCTGATCCATTCGAGTGAGCCGATCTTAGGGTCCTTCACGTAGTCTTATGGAAGTCTTCCCAATTTCTTTTGAAGAATCTGTCTGACTTGTTATGTTTTCAATGCAGCATGTTGATTTGTTTTATCAATTTACCGAGGCTTCGGTTTTCCAAAAATCCAAAGCATTTTAGGACCGATAGGCTTTGCTTGCTTGATCATCATTTTGGATAGATGTGGGTTAACAAGTATGGAGAATTTAAGACCTCAGAGCCAGGTTACAACGGTTTAGGAAGAAGGCTCCCTGTCGGGTCGTATAATCTTTATTCATGCCTAGCTCCAAAATATGTACGAACCACAATGATGCTTTTGTCCGCTTTTGTAGTTTGTACAAGAACCTTGATGCTTTTGTCCGCTTTTGTAACCATGAAGTACGTTAAAAGGGTAGAGGATAAGATTGACCTTTTTGTAACCTATCCTCGTACCAAACTAGCCTTGTACAACTGGTTTGGTAGGATTAACTTTTTTTTTCTAATGTCTGAGACTAATTCATAAATCATAACACAGTAGATAATTCATAACACAATAGATCATTCATAACAAAATAGAGAAGTCATAACACAATAGATAATTCATAAGACAATAGAGAAGTCATAAGACAATAGATAATTCATAACACAATAGAGAAGTCATAACACAATAGATAGATAGATAGGTGGAAGACTTCCTAGAGAAGTAGACTTTCACAAGACGTACATGAGACCTCCAGAAGACTTACTGAAAACTCACAGAGAAGAAGACTTAGAAGACGTACAGAAGACCTCCAGAAGACTTACTGAAGACTTACTAAGAGAAATCGACTTGCAAAAGACTTACAAAAGACTTAGAAGATGTATAGAAGACCTTTGGAAGACTTATAGAAGTCTTACTGAAGACTTACATATCAGGTTGGTTGCAGTTTGGACGTGTCTGACCAGGTTGTCTGCAGTTTGAGCAGCTATAATCCGTGTGTAGCTTCCGCGGTTTGTGTCCTCTCATCCTGGACAGCTCCAACCAAGATTGCCATCTTGACTTCTTTTGTCGCCCCGGACCTCGCTTTTCTTCCGGAGAAAGACATTTGTGTGCCTCAACTACTCCAACAAAAGGATATATATATTCTATGAGTATCCTACATACAAATACGCCGTTGAGTATAGTGGGAACACAAGTGTGGCGATATTCAAATTAGCAAATGATCCAGCTGCTATAGCATGTGAGCAAGGTATTTTCTCGATTCCATAGACACCACAATCACACTTGACATGTTCCAAATCAACAACACTGTCCTGTCTGCCACTTGTTACAAAGAATCGACATCCATCAATTGGTTGGACACTCATCGTATCTGCTATCTCTGAACGGATCTCCAATAAGTATTCAACTCCCCGACTATGTTCAGTTGTGAGATTCATATCATCTTCTCGCCTTTTCCAATACCATCTTCCCAGCTTCTCTCTTATGAACTCCAAAAGAAATGTTATGGGAAATCCTCTTGCTGGCTTCAGTGCGGAGTTAATAGATTCAGATATGTTGCTTGTTTTCAGATTGTACATTTCTCCATGACAATGAACCCGTGACCATAGTCTCATGCCTGCTTCCTTAAAATATGTTGCAAGCTCCGGGTTAGCACTCTAAATCTCGTCCATGTACTAGTCAAAGTTGTAATCTGTATGAGCATAAGCAGCGCTTTTAACCAAGTACAAGAGATGTTTCCATTTATACTTTTGGACAATGTTCTGTTGTAGGTGATAATAGCATATACCTCGGGTTTCCCAAGGAAACATTTTATCACATGCACTTTTAATGGATGTGTGCCGGTCGGAGACTATCACCAAAGCATGCTGATCAGAGACACATCTTCTCAATTTTTTGAAAAACCATTCATAAGAATGATCATTTTCACCATATACAATTCCAAAAGCCAATGTAAATATCTAAAAATTACCATCTTGTGCAGCTACAACTAACATAACACCTCCATACTTCTCGCTTAGGTGAGTCCCATCCACCACGATGACCCTTCTCTAATACTGAAAACCAGCAATAGAAGCTCCAACTGATAGAAATAGATACTTAAAGCTATCCTTATCATCAAGTTCTATACTAGTGATAGAATCCGGATTTGCCAACTTGATTTGCTCCAAATATGAAGACAGCCTTTCATACCCATCTTCTGTTGTTCTTCTTACCAATTCTTGTGCATATAACAATGCTCTGTATGAAGTGGTGTAATCTAGCTTCATGCCAAACATGTTCTTCGTTGCATCTTGGATATGCTTCAAATTTAACCCATCAATGATTCCAACGCGATCTATGAAAAGCTTCCCAACATACTTCGGAGTACAATGTTTCCGTTGTGCCAATCGGTCAAACACAGAACATGTATATGTTTTCAGATACTTGGTTACCTAAAACGTGTTTGTTCCATGTTTCACACTCGCTCTAACCTTCCATCCACACCTTGCAACACGACATCTTGCCACAAGTAGAGTTTTAGTAGCCTTGTATATTTTGAAGGAGAATTTTCGCTTCACCGCTGACAACCGCAGCTCTGAAACCAGTGCATCTCTATTAACAAAACTCTAGTTGACATATATATAGTCAAATGATGTCCCATTTGAGCTTCCTCCTTCACTAGCATATGTCTCTTTGAAACCCTCAAAACAAATATCATCTGCCTCTTCCTCATCCTTATCCTCATCTTTAACATTTCCATACACATTGTAATATGCAAACTCATCATCTACTTCAGCAGCATCGGAGAAATTAGCATCCTCCTCCCCTTCATTTTTAACTTCATTAACATCTTCGTAATCTTGTTCTTCCTCTTCATATGAAACTTCATCAACATCTTCACCGTCTTGGTTTCCATCAATGTTGGCATCACCAATAATCCTCGTCCTGCCTCGGCTTGATACACAAAGATGTACAACATGTGTTTTACTTATCTCGATCAAGTTTCAAACTTGTCTATCACTTGTAACATGAATAGAAAGAGTATCATGAGCCATCTATTGCATCATTTCGTCTGGTAACAAGTAAATTAAATTCATAACCTCTCTGTTCATGTCAAGGTTGTAAGCTTCTTGAGCCATTTCAACAAGTTCGGCATGTGTAGAACTATCACTCAAAAAGAACATTCTCGCTCCCTTGATATTATCCACCACAAAATCCCAAAAATTATCTATGAACAACCATTCTACATAGACTATAGGTAACTGACAAATAATCTGCAAAAAACAATCTGATTAAAACACATTAGCAAATATAGAACATCTGATAAATAAATAAAAAATCGCAGAAGACTCTCTTCTGTAAGTCTTCTCATGGAAGACTTCTTAAGAACAATATTAAACATAAATGTTTGTAACCTCATAATTACCACCAATTAAGTTATGAATTCCACTCGGGAGTCACAATATTGACTAATTAACATGAATTAACAAGAAAATATTAAAAATTCATTTTAAGTTAGGAGAAAATTGAAGTTTAATAAATATTTACGTAGAAGACTGCTTAAGAAGTCTTCCATTTAGGTCATTTTTGCAATTGCAAATTTACGAAAAAAGTCTTTCTAAAGAATCTACTCTACAGAAGACATCTTGATAAGTCTTCCTTTGCAAATATTGGATTACTTTTGAATTAGAATTTTTTTCGAAAATGTTAGGGATGACTTCCAAGGAAGTTTTCTCGGATAAACATGTTAGTTTTGCAATTGACCGAAGTTTGTTAGAAATTTGACTTTCTATATAAGTCTTCTCAAAGTCTTTCTGAAGTCTACTCAGTGTTGCACGAAGTCTACTGCGTTACTTTTGCAATTGTCTATATTTGACTTTTCCAGAGGAGACTTCAAAAGTATCTCCCTGTCGGAAGACTTCAAAAGAAGTCTTCTCTCCCAGCCAAAGGTTTGACCAAAACGCGGAATAAAATTTGAGAAAACTTCTAAAGAACGTCCAGAAGTAGCTCACGCAGAGTTCTTTTGACAGCGAGAAGACTTCGAGAAGACGTTCAAAAGACTTCTTTAAAAGTTTTCTCCAAGAAGACTTCCGGAGAAATCTTCTATAAAAAGTCAAATTTCTGACGAACTACGGTCAATTGCAAAACTAACTTGTTTAGCCGAGAAGACTTCTCGAGAAGTCTTCTCTGGGATTTTCGAAAAAAAAATTTTAACAAAGGAAAGTTAGAAGACTTCTAGGGAGTACTTCTTTGAAAAATACACAAAAGGTCAATTGTAAAACTTACCTAAGCATTGACAAGAAGACTTCTCGACGAAGAAGACTTCTAGATGATCTGAAAAAATAACAATTTCATACCTTCAACCCGTGAGATGACTTACTTGGTTTCTCCAATCATCCAAAACTTCACCACAAAAGCTACCAACTCGTGAATGACCAAGAATCATGACCTTCAATGTCTCTATGAACCTTGCACAATTTGGAATCAAAATCTTCAGTTTCTTGGACGAATTTGGAGAGATAGTGAAAGAGATGTGATTTGTGTGCATAAGAAATGAGACAGAATGAGAAAAGTTTGAAACTTTAGTGCATTAACACTTTCAAAATGGTTGTTCATGGTGGTTGGTGTATTGATGACAATGACAATATTGTAAATACTTGGTGAAGATGAAGATGATAATAAAGTAAGACATTTTCAAAAAAAAAAAATGTTAACGGCATTTCGTGAATAAATCGAACTTCTAGGATGAATAGGGCAAGAGAAAGTTTCAAAAAAAACATAGGTCATTTTTTTGTTTAACTACAAATTTTAGGTTATTTTTGAAAAAAACCCTTTAATCTTTACAATAAGAGTGTTGAATAAAATTAAACAATGACATGACATTTGGCTAGTTTAATGTATTAGCTAGTTGAATGTATTAGCATGTTGAAACCAAAATAAATGGGTCCTACAAAATTAGGCGTCTATTTTGTATTGGATGTTTGAGAATTTTAATTTTCTTATTTCACCCTAATTTTTTTTAACATAAAATATTTATAATAAATTAATTTCTTATTTTAAGATTTTTAGATCAAAATTCATAAATTCTTATACTCTATAAATAGACATTTGTTTCATTTGATTTGCATATAGGAAAAAATCTTTTTCTCAAAATAATTTTACAATAATCATACCAATGAACTTTTATTTAAACTTTTAAACATTTTGAATTATTATTTAAACTTATTTTAAAAAGTACTTAATTTCTATTGATTTTAATTTATTTAATTGTGAGTTGAGTCTATTGTACTAATTAAGTTATGTGTTTTTTTTATTTTTTGTTTTTCTGCGTTGCATCATTTACTTAAAGTTTCTTAATTTTTTAGCAATATTAGTTTTGTATTATATAAAAATAGTTAAGAATATAAATACGAAATAAACAAAAATTATTTAAAGCTATGTAATTTTTTTTGTAAATTTAATCATAATCGAAAATATTATTTTAAGTTATTTTTAAAATTTTATTTATTGTTTTAAAATATAAAATACTCAAATAATTTAAAATTTTAATTTTAAAATATTAAATTTTAAATATATTTTAATATGTTGTTGTTAACAATTAAAAGAAGATAAAAATATGTAATAAAATAGTGGGATAGAGTGTCGAATTTTATTAAATAAAACCAATCTAGGTAAAAAAAAATTAGATAGTTGTTGAATTATTATATGGAAAAATAGATGAAGTGGAATATGAAAAGTGTAATTTAAGGGTGTTGAAAAATTCTGACATTTGTACATATTGTTTTATACACGACCATGTATAATGGTTCAACACTCATTTCATTATCAATACCCTCTTTTTCTCTTATTAACATTTCACATCATCTTCTCTTTCTTCCACCTCGTTTATTCAACTTCTACATCATGTTAACCCTTTACAATGGTTTGTTTAAAAAATTTCAACACCCTACCCCATCATTTTTAACTTATATATTTATTTTTTTAGAACATAATCATTATATATTAATAATTTGATTGTAATTAACTTGAAAACTAAAATAACATATAAGGATTATTATTGAGATCTATTTAACAAAAAAAAAAGTTTTTTTTGTCATCAACTTAACAGATTCATACTTACTCTGTAAACCAAAATGGGAGCTCCACATCCATGTGAACGACGAAAGACGATTGTTTCCTAACACTGCGTGCTAGACTGTCCGCCTTTGAATTTTGCATAAATGAATGATCTCCGAGCTGAGGAAACTTTCTTTCAGGATCTTGTGATCTTCCAAATAACTCGTAAAAGATGGTTATTCTTATATTTCTGATACCATCTTCACTAATTGAAAACAATCTGGTACAGAAAAAGTTTAAAATATTAAAATAGTTGATTATAATGAAAATGACACATAAAATGAGTGTAGTCTCTATTTATAGATTAAAAAATCTTAATTTTTTAATATAATTTTGATATTTTTTTAAAAAAGTTTTATCATTTAATAAATTCTTTCGAATTATTGGATGAAAATTAAAATCAAAAGAAATATGCCTAGCCAATGAATATTTTTTTGTCCAATCGTGAAGTGACATTTTTGGCACTGCTGGGCCACAAAAATTGTTTTTGACCAGTCTAAACCTTAGGACGGTTATTGAATCCACGTAGAAAATACAATCTATCTATATATATAAAGTAGACATTTTTCCTTCTTCTGACAAGTGGCAGGGGGGTTTGCTGCCATGTGTCCTCTTTTATTTTTTCATCAAAATTCAAATGTTTGTTATATTAAAAAATTACCGATGGAACTTGAATAATGTAAAAACTAAGAAAATTAGAATAAATAAACAAATAACAAAAGAAAGAGAAATTTTCGATTCTGATAGAATTTCTGAGAATTTTAGTTATCTAATCATTCTCGCACAAAGAATCATTATATGAAATTTGATAATTATTTTATTGGTCAGTAAAATTCAAGATGAATAAAGAAATAAGTAAAATAATATAAATAATTTTAAATATTTAATTTATGAACAAGTAAAAATAATATTAACTTTCACTATTTATTAATTTTTACTATTTTCTATTTTTTTAATTTATAAATTAAATATTTATTTCAATATTAAAAATCATAAAATAACTAAACTAAAAAGAAGAAACTAGAGCACAACATATGGTCTAAACCTAAAACCTCCGCAACCACAAAAAAAAGATAAAATTCCATAATAATACTAACTCAATAAAGGTCCGAAACTGAAAAGAGATTAAGAATGAAGACTAAATTACCTCATCTTACTACAGAGTGTTTTAGCTAAAATAATCAGAAGTCAGAAAAAAAGCAAAAAAATAAAATCTGAGACAAAACAATCCTCCGAACACAAATGTGTGTGATAGAGTACCAACGCAAAGAACAAAAAAGCAAGTCAGAAGAAAAATAATGACCAAATTGCCAAAGTCAGCACGAAGTAGGAAGGCACATGCCTAAAGCCCCAAAAGTTCAGCCACCAGCTAAGAGGTAAGAAGCACCTCACAAACTAAAGCAAGACGTCCATGCCGGCGAAGAACCACAAAACTCTAGATAAAAAAGACCAAATCTCCATGAGATTAACTCCGTACGCCTATACCATGGGAAACATGGAAAGAAAAGAAACAACTTGAGGCAGCGAGAATTGAAGCCAACCACCGAGAAACCAGAGCTCAAGCTTGATATCATAAACAACCTTCCAAGCCCACCGAGCATACACGGAGGAAAACACTATCCAAACCTAGAGTGGCAAACATGGCAAAAATGAGAGCTACTAGAGATGCGAGCAGCAATGAAAACTGCAACGAGATGAGAGAACATCGAGAGAATGGAAAACAAAATGAAATTAACAAACCGTAGAGCCGTACTCAAGCTATGAAAGAGATAAAAGAAGTTAGATCACGAAAAAACAAAATTTTAAAACCAAGACGAGCAGGGACCATCGACGTCAATCCAACGACAAGGAAAAAACATCAACGACGCCTAAACTCTGACCCAACCCAAGAAGATGCAGTCTCCAACATCAGCCAAAATTTAAGGAAGAAGAGGAGCAATCAATATTGATCGAAACAACCTACAATGCAGTGAGAAACAACCGCACAACTTGTAACTCATATATCCGACCCAGCACAACTTGGAACTCATAGACCCGACCTACAACAAATATGAGATAATCTCACAGGACAAGACGGACAATAAAAACTCTACTCCAAAACATAACAATCATTCCTGGGAGAAGCACCGGTGAGGTAAACGAAATACAAAGATGGTGATAGGTAAGGTCAAAATATAGAGATATGGCTAAAAACATCTTAAAAAAATAATGTTCAAAATTTTGAAAATACAATAAAATATAATTTTGACTTTGAAATGGCTAATCTTAGAATCAACAAATATATAAATACAAAGTTATTAAAATTAAATATGCTTTATATGAGAGGCTCACGTCACCACTAACAAATACTATTATATACACGACAACACATTATTGAAAAAACAAACACAAAATATATTAACATATCACTTACTACTACATAATACAGTAAAAATACAAATAATACTTTTAACAAATAAAGACGGCTACATAATTATATCATCCAGAAAACTCATACTTATTAACAATAAAACAATATTCCGCGCGGACACCCCCTAGTATTTCAATATTATCATTCAAGAATTTTTGAAAGTTGAAATTCACTTTCAGTATCGTATACCACGGTCTATGCAGGAGCTGCACTGCACCGTTGACCTGATAGAGGACCCAAGTGGTTTAAGAAGAATATCACGCCAACTTTGACCAAAGACTAACGGTGTCCACACGACGTCAGTTCCGTTTGCTCATCCCAATTCTAAACCGTAACAGAACCATATTTGTAGTAAAACAAATCGAAGACGAACCGGGCCGGATGTAATTAACGGCGTTTCGTCGTGGTTTACACGTTTGACTTGAGCGAGGAAGAGAGAGGAGAGAGAGAAAAAGCGAGAGCGTTGACCTGTGAGAGTCTCTACTATAATACATATCGCCTTCACATATTCAAATCTCATCACGCCCAAAGTTCAAAGTTTACTTATACGAAAGAAAGAAACCTGTGGTAATGGCTACGGCGGGTCTCTACCGGAGATCTCTTCCTTCTCCTCCGGCCATTGACTTTTCTTCTGCCGAAGGCAAGGTACGGTCGTACGGATCAAGTTTTTGATCCATGGATTCCAATGAAAAATTAGGTCTTCTAGGTTTATGAGCAGTGAGATCTTACTGTTTGTTCAGAAGTAGTCGCCTTGTTGGTTTTATACTTTCATTACAGAGGGATAGTCTTTGTTCTTGCTATATGTGTTGCTTTAGTTACTAAAAACATATGTTCTGTTCTGTTCTGTTTCATCTGATCTGTGCAGAAAATATTCAGTGAAGCGCTTCAGAAAGGCACAATGGAAGGATTTTTCAGGTTGATTTCTTATTTCCAGACGCAGTCCGAACCTGCGTATTGTGGCTTGGCTAGCCTTTCAGTTGTCTTGAACGCTCTTTCTATTGATCCTGGACGTAAATGGAAAGGTATACTATTTTTAGTATCATAAGAGTAGCAAATACTTCCTTGTCTACATGAGAGTTTTGAGGTTTGTTTCTTCCAATAGGGCCTTGGAGGTGGTTTGATGAATCGATGCTGGACTGCTGCGAGCCCCTGGAAGTAGTCAAGGCCAAGGGCATTTCCTTTGGAAAAGTTGTCTGTTTGGCCCATTGTACTGGAGCCAAAGTGGAAGCTTTCCGCACAAATCAGACCACCATTGCCGATTTCCGCAACTTCGTTATCAAATGCTCTTCTTCTGAGAATTGCCATTTGATCTCATCATATGACAGAGGAGTATTTAAGCAGGTAACTTCTGAAGCATAGCTGTGAAACGTTAGTTTCTTTAGCGATCCTACCGTGTTGATCAGGATTGTAACAAACTCTTATTGCAGACTGGGTCTGGTCACTTTTCACCAATTGGTGGCTATAACGCTGAAAGAGACATGGCTTTGATTCTTGATGTTGCCCGTTTCAAGTATCCTCCTCATTGGGTTCCTCTTAAACTTCTTTGGGAAGCCATGGACAGCATTGACCAGTCAACAGGGAAACGCAGAGGGTAACATACTCATTTTTCATCTTTTTCTATTCTACTGTATCATGAAGTAACTCTTTATAAGGTCTGATGGGGTTCTGTGTTGTTCTCAGGTTCATGCTCATATCTAGACCCCATAGAGAACCCGGATTGCTTTATACTCTGGTATGTTTGGTTGCAATATAGATTCTCTAGATGTTTGCTTATATTCATTGTTGCATTTTATTTTAAAGCAGTTTATCACTTACAGCCATTACTGGTTTGATGTAAATGTGAATTTGATTCGCCTTTCTCGAAACCTTAGGAAAACAGCTCTTAAAAATGTATTGAATGAAATTCAGATCCTTGTTACATTTCATTGGTATGTTGGTAATAAAAAAAAAAACTTGTCTATATAACAGTGCTGTAAGGATGAAAGCTGGATCAACATTGCCAGGTATCTGAAGGAAGATGTTCCTCGTCTTGTAAGCTCACAGCATGTAGATAGTGTAGAAAAAATCATATCAGTTGTGTTCAAGTCACTTCCGTCAAATTTCAACACATTCATCAGATGGGTGGCTGAGATCAGAATAACAGAGGATGCAAAAGAAAATCTCAGCGCAGAGGAGAAATCGAGGCTCAACTTAAAGGCATACATTCCTTTTCCTTGTTTTGGATTATCTGTTCTTTTCCAGCGTCATCCTCGCTGCTCTTTGGACAATCTTTGACTCTTACATGCCTGGTCTCTTGTTAATCTACTGCAGCAAGTGGTGCTGAAAGAAGTGCATGAAACTGAACTGTTCAAACACATCAGTAAGTTCTTATCCTCAGTTGGTTACGAAGACAGTATGACATTTGCTGCAGCAAAGGCTTGTTGCCAAGGAGCTGAAATCCTATCCGGATGCTCATCAATAGAGTTCTGTTGTCGGGAGGTGAAATGTGTCAACGGTATGTCATATGCTGCTACTTATAGTAAGTTGACTGTTAAAATTTTGTTCAATATTGCTAAAACGATTTTACTACATGAAGGTGCTGTCGAGGTGGAAGGCACGGTGGTGACTGGAGTTGTTGTGCGTGACGGGAGTGAACAAAATGTTGATCTATTGGTGCCATCGACCCAAACTGAATGTGAGTATGGTCCGGAGGCAACTTATCCAGCAGGAAACGATTTGTTCACTGTACTTCTGCTGGCCTTACCTCCACAGACATGGTCAGGGATCAAAGACCAAGCTCTTATTAATGAAATGAAGCAGCTCATTTCTATGGCTTTCCTCCCAACTATGCTTCAAGAAGAGGTAATTTTTTATACTAGTTCTATTTAGAGCCACTGTTCTATCTCTTGTGGAAAAGGGTCAAGGTCTCTTTACTTGTTACGCAGAAGCCTTTTGGAGAAGAGACAATAACAAAACCTAAGCTGAGGCTGAGAGTTTAGATCTTACAAAGTAACATGGTGATTGGTTAATTATCAATATGTGAACCAGATGAAGTAACATGGTGTTATTACAGGTGTTGCATCTTCGACGCCAACTTCAGCTGCTAAAACGATGCCAAGAGAACAAGGAGGAGGAGGATCTCGCTGCTCCTGCCTACTGATTCGTCTGCGCAAATTCACAAATCTTAATCGTCTCTCTTGCCCAAGTGAATCCCAGTTACTCAAATTTAAAACCCTTATTGTTATAGTCTCTCTATTATGTGTATGATTCAAACTCTACTTGCGTTTTTTTACAAAGAAAAACTATTATATTACTAAACTTGTGAGGTGATCTGGTAACCAGACTTCAAACTCTACTGGGCATGAGAGAGATTTGTAGCATATATATATGCGTTCTATCTTTACTATTAAGTTATTAAACCTTTTGCATCATAAACAATCGGCTGATTAGAAATTACTCTCTTACACACAAGCACATTTGGGTTGTCCTTTTCTAAAAAGCTTAACCATCTACCTAAAAATATTCAACATTTTTTTTTTTGCTTAGAATAGTGTTGTGCTCTAGTTGAAGAGAGTGAAGGATTAGTGAAGCCAATTTCATGAGAAAATAATCTCTGTCTTGCGTGTTGAGATTCAAGAGTTGAGTAAAAATACAACAAGGAAGAGGAAAACCTCACTGTTCCTCTCTCTTAATCCAATCTAATTCCAATTTCTCAAACACTCTATTTGCTAATTAAGAACAATGTGGAAGTATGTAACATATACAATATGGTACTTGTTAACCATATTCATTACACTGTCTACTGCAGATAAGAATCCACTCGTGCACACGCACATGTTTTAGTTACATAGTTATCCTACAATTTTTTAAAGAAAGTCTACCATGTATCTATATCTATATTACAAAAACGGAAGTACCTTTTGGTACTGTTTGGAAGAATGAAAAACAGTATAAATGAGAATCATTTGAAAACATAAATAGCATTATGCTTATTACTTTCTTTTATTTACACATTTAGCTATTGTATTTATAATAAATTAAGTTTTTTTTTTGTATTTTCATTTTATTTTCAGATTATGCCACTGCATTTAAAATAAATTTAAATTAATTAATTACAATTCCAAAATTTATGTAACCAAATCGATATTCATATATTGACCATTATTAATATTGTACAAATATTAACTAAATCACATGTAGTCAAATATAAAATATTTGAGAGTTCAATTTTTGAGAAAAAAAAATATCATAAAATTAATAATATTCATAGAAAACTAATGCAAAAAAATAAATTTTTTAGTATGTTGTTTCATTTTAAAATAAATTAATAAAAAAACAATAGGTTAATATATGAATAGTACAATTACATCAAATTGCATCAAGTTATAAAACTTTTAATATAATATTATGTGAAAATAAAAAAATGTTGTCAAACATCTATTTTATAAAATATTATATTCTACTCTATATGTAAATTACAAAACATAAAAATATACATGAGTTTTTTTTTATAAAATCGGCAATTTATGAATTTACGTTGAATAAAAGTTAAATCAAATACTTGCGCGGGGCGCGGTTCAAGTTGTAGTATTTTATTAAAACATAAGTACAAAATAGTACTTGCCTAATTTTAAGTGATTTCTTACATATTTTCATTCCTTTTTAAACTAATTCCAATCACTTTATTTATTGTCTTTTCTAATTAATTCAACTTTATTATTAAAGAATTACAAAACATAACTATTATTTCTTTTTAATTCATTTTTTTCACTTTTACAAATTAATTCATTAATTGCATTTACAGTAATAATTTGATAAAATTTATTTTACGTATTAACCATAATAGTTTCACAACGGAGTAACTCCATTTCGTGATGAGAATTCGAACAGGGTGACAATTTTTTTTATTTGTTTACATAATTAGTTAGAAAAGGATATTCAGAATACATATCGGTTTTTCGAGTATTGATATTTTTGATTCTAAAATTAAACCCCGTTCGGATATAATAAAATTTATGGACGGGGTTTGAATCAGATTCATACATGTCCATGCAGGTTCATAGGAACCTAATATTAGACAAATAACCCATATGCTTAAAAAGGTACAAACAATTTATAAAAAAAAATAAAAACTAACACCCGCGGAGACGCGCAGATCAAGCTCTAGTTTTCATTATTACCAGTCCAGATATTGAATCATCGGTAAAACCCTGAGGCTGATGCAAAGGTTTCTCAAGACAGGAACCACTAACTAGATTTGTAATGACCTTGGCTTCTTAACTTTGTTTAATTATAATTGTTAATAAACCAAAGCTCAACCACAGGCTTCCCTAACCCTAAATGTGTATCGCTGTGTACATATACATTCATCTTGTCCACAAAACACAGCTACCTTTTATTTGATCAAAATCGTGCGAAAGAGTTAAGCTGCAAACGGCTTACACCATCTTCCTCTCTCTATCACATCCTCATGTCTCGCTTTTGTCCCTCTCTCTCTTTTTCACGTTTTTGTTAGAGTCCAAGGAGGAGAATTGTCTTGCGCTATCATAACCACTCTTTTCTCTATGTTTCAGCGAAAGTCGATCTTCAATCAAAGTTGCATGTAAATCTTATTTGTATTTTCCCAAGGTAATCTCTGCAGAACGCATCAAGATCAGTCTGGGGAAAAATCAGGAATTGCTAAATCAATTCAATGAATCGCAACACATGAATTTATGGGAGAATTCTCTTTCCACATATATATCCTCTCCAATAAGCGGTTTACCAATTGGAGCTCTATACTAAACGTCATATGTGTTTTACTGAGAGTTCATTGTGCAGTCCACATCTTCGACCAGTCTGGAAGTAAGGCAAGTTTTGGCAGCCAAATGGAAACCGATTGGAGTAATATCAGTGGTTTAAATTCGAGGAGACCAAAGAATTTAATTTGACCGCTCAGATTGCTGCGTTAATGGTTAGTAACTTAGTATGAGAGTTATGTTTTTGTTTCTGAGTGTTTGTGAATCTATCAGTTTTCTAGGTCTGTATCTTTTTGGAGTAAAAAGTGTTTGGAGGTTCTCTTGGTTTTTAAAAGCGTTAGCTTCCCTCGCCATAGCGCAAGGTGACGTCTACCGATGTCCTTTTGCCTCAGGGCCTCATGGGGTGGCAGCATTCATATATAGTTAGAGCCTTTATAGGTTGTCTCTAAGAGCATCTCCAAAATCAACCTTATTTTTAAGGTCGGAAGAACCTCAAATTTAGGTTTGGGGGGTGTTTCTTCCTAGTGGTAAAACCTTAAGTCTAACCTTAAAAGAAATTTATATTTGCATTTTTGTCCCCGATATTAATCAAAACTGATTAAAGTTATCAAAACTTTTATATATAATATAAAATATGTTAAAGTAATATTAGTGAAAATATTGATTAATAAAACACTATGTTATAATAAATAATAACTAAAAACTTAATTAAATCATTAACTACAAATAAAATACTAAATCACTCAATATAATAATTTTGTAATGTTTTTATATATGATCAATTAATCAAATTTAAAATAAATATTAACTTTTTAAGAGTTATATATCAGTTATGAACTAAAGTAGTATTTACATCTGTAATATTAATGAAGTATAAAATTTATAAGGACTAAAATGATAGATATTAAAGTTAACAAGATTATTTAGTAGACAAATAATTTTGAGGACTTTAAAAATATGAAACATCAAATATAAGGTTTTGAGGTTTCACTGTACAAAACCATATAATTTGAAGTTTTGAGGTTGCTCTTAGAGAACATAAAACCTTATATTTGAAGTTTTAAGGTTTCTCTTGGAGATTTTTAAGGGATTAGCTTGAGCTTTAAGAAACCTTGTTGGTGAGAAACATAAAAGAAAACTACCAACTAACAACCTAATAAACAAAAATATATATTTAAATTTTAAAAATAAATAACTTTATTGAAATTTCACAAGAAACGTATCATAATGAAACTTCAAATGAAATTGTCAAAAAAATCTAAATATTTAATCAAATACAAAAATATAAATTTGAATCAATAATTCATGTGTTTAGATATTTATTGGCATCTTTAAGTATTTTAAATACATTTTTAGCATTGGGTTTGGGTTTGATATAAAATATTTATGTGTTCTGATTTGTTCTGATTTCTTCGGATATCCGTATTCGGTTTAGGTAAAACCTAGAATCCAAAATAATGTTAAAATATCTATTGGGATTATATATGTTGCATTCAATTTGGTTTGGGTTTACCCTTTTGGGTCGAATTGGTTTGGATTTTCGGATTCGAATCATGTAACCATAAGCAAAGGAATCCTAAATCTTAGTTGTAGAGTTTTAGGTTATCTATAGTTCTAAATCATGTAACCATAAGTAAAAGAATCCTAAATCCTCTTACATGAACAAAGAGAAAAACAATAGCATAGAAAAACTGATGAATAATATAAAGTTTGTAAAAGTATTATATAAAGACTGAATTAGGGTTTGTAGATGAAATCTATTACTCGGTTTAATAGCCTGATTGTGTAAAAACCAATTTGGCTTAGTTTTGAATCTTCTATCCGGAACATGATTTTCCTTGCCCTGGAAGAAAACAGCCTTTCCTTTTGTGCCCACAATCGGCAGGGAGGGATTCAAACCCTGACACTGTGATTCGTAGCCACGTGCTCTATTCTTCTGAGTTATAAGACTAACCCCATGTCCACTGGATTTGTTTCCGGAAGTACCCTATAAAAGGATTTTTTTTCTCTCCCACCATTTTGGGTTAAAAAGCTATAAAAGTGTCTTTCTCTGTTTTTTAACAACTTTAAAATCATGTCACCAAACTTTTATTAATGCAAATTGTTTAAACTTTCCATGTTTTCGAACTAAAGTGTGTACTTTTAAGTCACAAAAAAATATTTGGATAACTGAAATCTGAATTAGAACTGTACCTTAAATAAAATGGGTTCAATTGGGTTTCTAATCTCTTATATATTAATTGAGAAACATTGCAACTTTCTTTTGTATCCACATGTCATCACTAGGATTATTCTTAGAATCTTTAGAAAAATAAGTTGGTCCATCTAAACATATATTATACTTTCTTATTAAGCTAATTATCAAATTGGTTAGTAGTGTACAAAAAAAAATTATCAATTATTTTATTAAATAAAAACTACGGAATTATCTAATATTATTCACATATATATGACAATTAATAATTATAAATAATAAAGATTGGATAACAATTTTTATGTCCTCCCTTTTTTGTCTAATTTTATATTATTAAAAGAAATTAAACAATCACATTGACTATATAATAAAAAATTTATATTTTTTCTTAAATGTTAGATTTTGAATTTTTTGAAACGATCTACATTGCAAAATTTTGTGATCAATGGTTAATTTGTTTTGTTATAACAAGATAAATGATCATAAAATCGTATGAATATATAAAATTTAATTTAACAGATATTCATATTAAATATATATATATATATATATATCTATTTTGATATCGTTCAAATTAAATTTTATACCATATAAAAATACCTAAATATGTTAATTTTGAAATTTTTATTGAAAAAGTATTGAGATCTTAATATTTAAATTTTGAAATTTACATTGAAAAAATCTCACATTGAAAATTTTGAGATTAATGGTTTAAATTTTTTGTTACAACAAATATCTAAATGTTAACAAAATCATATAAGTAAATATCTCAATAATAAATATTTATACTAACATCTATAATATATCTATGTCAATACAATTGAAAATCAGTTATATACTATATAAAATAAATAAAATGATTGTTTTGATTTATTTACCAAATGAATTATTGTAAATATAAATGAATACAAAATAAATAATAATACGTAAAAATCATTTGGATGTATAATGTTCATCCCGCGTAAAGGGTTTATCTTAATATAAACCAGTGTTCTGATATATCTGAACCAAACCCAAAAACTCAAAACCAAATCCGACATATCCAAATGAAACTAATAATAAATATCATGTTTCTGAAAATGAAATTCAATTGAATTCGAACAAACCCGATTAGAAACGTGAACGTCCCTACCTAGTTTGATGGAAGAGAAAAATGATACTAGTTATTTTAAATATTAAATTTATCTTTAATTGAGGGTTACATTTAATTACGTATTGGATTTTTATTGTTTAAAAATATTATTTTTCAATATAATATAATGATTTGGATGTGTATCATATCTAAAACACTATCTATTTTTCGGGTTATATTTGATTTATGTTTTTGTTGTGAGCCTGATAGACGCGAGTGGTTTTATTCAGAAAAGGGGTCACATTTTACAGGTAAACCTCAACAAAACCAGTCACATTTTCGTACATTATTATTATTACTCCTATGTAGCTTCCTTTTACAGTAGAGGCTCACTGTTAAACGCAGCCATTTAAGCACTCAAGCATCAGCCTTCCTTGGCCTTCCGTAACTCGCTGGGCCACTACTGTGGGTCAAAGTGGTCTCTATTGTGTTGAACTTAACCCTTCTTGCTTCTTCAAGTGAGATTTGGTACCCATTGGCTATAACCTCTAATGGTAAACCTCTCATTACTGAGGTACGTCCAGCAAGAGTGTTGATCTGCGCGTTTGCGTTTGTCTTGAATTCTATCCACCTGAACTGATCGCTTGTTGCGCGTTTCACAACGGAGAATCCTTGTGGAATGGAAAGTAGCTGCCCTTTGAGAGACTTGTCCATCGAACACTCTGTCACCGTTGTCGTTAACCACCTGTATTTGGGCTTCCCCGTCTGTCACGTAGAGAACCGCGTTTGCGTTTGCATTCCACTGTGGAAGAACCATTGCATTCTACACCCACAACACGTTTGGATAGTCATGTTTAAATGTAGAAATGGAGAAGTGATATACTAATAGCCAAATTGATTAAACCGAATAACCAAAAATAAACCGAACCAAACTTTCAATGTCAATCCCTTTTAAACATATGCAGCATTGATTTTAAATAGATAACTAGATCATGATCCGCGCGGTCGCGCGGATTTTATTTTTGTTTTAACACATAACATATATTCATTATAGTAGTTAATATAGTTTAGAGTTTGTCTAGTTTTCTACTTTGTTGTTTTATATAATTTCAAGTTTGTCCAAAACATACGGTATAAAAAAAATAAATTTAAACTGTGTTTTGTATTAATATTTTTTATCGGTATATTAGAGATATAATCACATCATAAAAACTTTGACAAAAAAAATCACATCATGAAAACACTAATATAATATTAACCAATATGATTTAGATTGAAATAACAATATATTATAGATGTACTATAAAATACTAATTTGATAGTAACCAATACGATTTAGACTAACATAATAGTGTAAGGTGATAACAGTAATCTAATATTAACCAATACGATAAACACTAACATAACTGAAGTCTTTATTATAATTTTAATAAAATAGTTATAATTAATAAGACATGTACACAAACAATTTTATAAAAAAATAAAAAATAGCAAGAAATATTAACTGTGCAGATATATAATGTTTTATATTTGGTCAAATAATTTAATTGAAACTGTATAAATCCAAAAACAATTATAGTTTCAATTTGTTTTTATTAAAAGAATAGCGTTTTCAATGTGAATAGCATCTTTGGGGTATATATATACCCTTGGGTTGCGGTCAAGCTGGTTCTGGTGGCTAGCTAAATCCATGACGGCAACGATGACAAGAGTTTGGTTTCTATTGTTGTAGAACCATTGAGCTACACCGGGATGTGTAGCAATGGTGTCGCCGCTCCTTATGTGCTCTACTTTCTGGTGCATATCACGGAAACCTTGACCTTGACCATGTTGGCCCTGGGATTGACCCTGCTGGCCCTGGCCTTGACCCTGACCTTGCCCCTGACCCTGCTTGTCGACATGAAGCAGAATTAAGCAGCTAGACTTGAGAATTAAGCAGCCAGACTTGAGAATTAAGCTGTCAGACTTGAGAATTAAGCTGCCAGACTTTATAAAGTTTTATAAGGCTTTATAAGGGTTTTATAAGCTCAATTTTATTGAAGAGAAGAAGAAGAGAGAAAAATATATTTTATTATATTGTGTACTGAGGTCACTTGTTTTTAAATATTTGTACCCAGATCAACAATTAAATTAAAAAAACTATTATCTCCTTCTTTCTCTTACATCTTGAGATCTACTTTCTCTCT
>NC_027749.1:37630593-37631789 GCF_000695525.1 Brassica oleracea var. oleracea
CTTTATAAGGTTTTATAAGGCTTTATAAGGGTTTTATAAGCTCGATTTTATTGAAGAGAAGAAGAAGAGAGAAAAAGATATTTTATTATATTGTGTACTGAGGTCACTTATTTTTAAATACTTGTACCCAGATCCACAATTAAATTAAGGAAACTATTCTCTCATTCTTTCTCTTACATCTTGAGATCTACTTTCTCTCTCTCTATGTTCTTCATGTTCTTCATTCTCCATAAATAAACTCTCAATAATTCTCTCATTCTAACACTGCTGACCTTGGCCTTGACCTTCTCCGAAGGGGCTGCCACTGCCTGGTTGGAATACTGATGAGTCCTGGAAAGTCTCAGCGCATCCACGGACCACTCTCCCCATTAGGCCTTGTCCTGTAATGTAACAAACCTAAAAATAAAGTTACATGTATATAGGTCTAATAAAAATTGAAGTATATGTTTGATTGTAATTAAGTTCTACTCCAAAGAAAGAATCAACAATATATATATATATATATTATTTGATCAAAATTTGAAGCCAAATCTAAACCAATGAAACATGTTTAACACGCAAAAACTTCTAAAAAGATTTTGTAGCTCTTATGTATTACAAGTCTATAACACTTTCTAAGAGGACTGAACCTTATCTCGAGTTTGGATGTCGATGTTAACAGTCTTCAATTATAACAGTTACCAAAAACCACAACTATTTGGTAAAAATTAGAAAAGTACAAGAAAACACATACCATTAGCAACGAAAGAGAGCTTCGCGGTATTTAAGAAAGAGGGCAAGTATAGACCCTGAGACTCGATTATGTAACGTACGAAAGAGACACCAGAGCAGCGTAGCTGAGGAGCGTGGTGGTCCCACACCTCGATTCGACCAGCCTCGGCCTTAAGTACGTGTGACGGCTCCAGTGCATTGAGCTGGTCTAGTTGGCACTCGTTTGGAAACTGTTGAGCTGTAGAGCCATGGAGAAAGATCAAAACTGTTATCGAAAAATAGAGAAGAGACGAGAATCGAGCCATTTTCTCTTTACTTATTTGCTGTAGTTTTTCTGGTTTTACACTTGTTTTTGGTATAGCTATTTATAGGGAAATTTTTTTTCTGATAGATGATTAAAAAGTTTATAGGATAAATTGAATGAGATAAGAATCAGGTATGTAGAGGATGGATTTGACCATCCCACAAGGCCCGAGGAATAGGAA
>NC_027749.1:37631889-37638623 GCF_000695525.1 Brassica oleracea var. oleracea
TGGGATCCTCGGAATTTCCTCGGAAGTTTGTTTCCTCGGAATTCCGTAAGAAAATTTCGATGGATTTCCGAGGAAACATGAAATTCCGAGGAATTATTTCCGACGACTTGTTTCGTCGGTATGTCGTCGGAATAACGATATTCCGACGAAATTCCGACGATTTTTTCCCTCAGAATCCTTGCTGTTTTCTTGTAGTGTATGCTCTTGTGGAATGTGGGTTACCATCTCATTTGCATTAAACCAGAATTAGCATTCATTTTCCGCATATCGGACTAACTCCAAAGACTCCCTGTCTATCCTCCTAAAGAGCTTATCATTTTAATCCTTCTAAATATACCATATTCCAAGCCTTCCAGACATAAAAATAAGGATCTATGAATAGTGATAAAAAAATCTCTACAATATTTTTTGAGAATCACTTTCCTACATATGATATCCTTAATGATTCTACAATTATTAATTATATCTAATTGCTATTATTGAAAATATATTCTTTTCTTTTTATTTAGCTTTCCTTTTTTTACTTTATAATTGTATTCAAGTACCATATATAATAAAGAAAACATTTCTAAAATCAAAAACAAATTTTAAATTTTAAAAAGAAAAATATATTTTACATATAATGTAGTTTCATAAAAAGGAAAGTTTACAATAACATAATATTGATATTAAAGTAAAGACACAATCTTGCTTTTATCAGATAATCTTAAAAAAATAAACTGAGATATATTTAATGAACTAGAAGTATTTTAAAATTTTATGATGGAAATGTTTTGTTTATTTTTTGCATTGTACTTTTTGTTAATTTTTTGTAGGTCTAGTTTATACTTTTTATATCTTTACCCAATTACATATATATAAAAATCCATAAATTAAATAATTAACTTAATATTTTACTTATATAAAATGATTTCTCAAAAATAATTTTGTGTTTATTTTTAATTTATTATATAGTATTCTTTTAAAATAGATATTAAGCAATATAAAAAATATTAGAAAATTACTACGATTATATATTTTACTATAAACCTACTTTGATCAAACAATTACAAAAGACATTGTAAATATCATAAGTCAAGATACTTTTGATGAAATAAAATAAAATATTTTCATTATATTTTTACAGCCTAATATACCCATCATAATAATACCCAAAACTAGGCCTGGGACGGATCGGATATCCGGGCAATTTTAAGGTATCCGGATCCGGATCCTTATCCGGCGGATCCATAATTTTACTATCCTTATCCGGATCCGGGGCTCTCGGATATCCGGGTGTCGGATATCCTCCTAAAAATTGTAATATCCGGCGGATATCCGGATCCGGATTTGGATCCTTAAAATAAATAAAAAATAATATTAATATATATATAAAATATTAACAATAATTTAAAATATATATATATATATAACATCTTTAATTATTTCTATGTACAATATTACAAAATTTATATATATTATTATAAAAAATGAAAATATATTAAATAAAATTAATTTTTATATATAGATATTACTATTTTTGAAATATTTATTAATAAAACTTACGGATCCGGATATCCGGACTTAAAAATTAAGATATCCGGATCCGGATCCGGCTTTGACGGATCCAACATTTTACTATCCGGATCCGGATTCGGCCCCTCAGGATATCCGGATTTTCGGATCGGATCCGGATCGAATCTCGGATCGAATCCGGATCTCGGATAAAAGTCCCAGGCCTACCCAAAACCAATCTAAATCTTATTTAAGATTATTTAAATAATTTTCATTTTTATAAAAATATATAATGTAAAAATTACTTAGAATCTACAAAATATTTTAATTATTTTTTGAATGAGCTTTCAAATTTTATCGGTTATGTTTCTTTATACAACTTCAAACCATTGTTACTTTTTTTATTATATTTTCTTTATATTTGTACAACCTAATATTTCCATAATAATAATAATACTCAAACCACTCTGAATCTTACATTAATATTATTTACATAATTTTCAGCTTATTTAAAAAAAAATAGAATGTAAAAATTACTTGGAGTTTACAAAATATTATAATTATTTTTTGTATGAGCTTTCAAATTTTATCAATTATGTTTCTTTATACAACTTAAAACCATCATCACTTTATATTTTCTAATTATATTTTTGAAAATAAAAATATATCAACTTATTAAATAATTTGAAAATATACTTATACATCTAAGATGAAAAACCAAACGAATACAATGAATATCACTAATTTGAAGGAATACAAGTAACACGATTCACATACAAAATGATTAATTATATCAATACAAATTCTTATATCCAAAATTAAATGTTTAACTAAAATTACAATTTTTCATCAATTTAAACAAACTCGGTTAAAACTCTTCAAACCAAACTAGTAATTATGTATCCATATGAACAACGTAAGACGACTCATTTATGGCACTATGTGGAAGACTGTCCGCTCTTGTATTCTTCATTCGAGGAACATGTATGATCTCCAGGTCACTAAAGCTCTCCTTCAGTGTTTTATGTTTTCAAAATACATTGTAAAAGCAGGTTATTCTTCTGGTTCTAAAACCATCTTCACCAATTTAAAATATAATATGTTACAAAGTCATATAAAACTGTGGAAGATTCTTCATACTTTCTATTGCCCATGTGAAAGCTTCTAATTCCGAGTGTAAAGATGAAAGGCCAGCCCTCGTTTTTCTTACTCCCATGAGCCCCTCAAAACCCTCCAAAATATTATACCAACCTTGTCCCAAAAAGTGTCATTCTCCTTCGATGAGCCATCCGTAAAGCACCATCGCCCTAATATGTGAGGTAAAGTTGTATCCTCCAATATATTTGGTTGTGTATCTTGTTGTGATACCTTTGTTTGGGACTTAGTTCCAAAATGTTGATTCTTTTTCTATCAAGTGTTAAGGTATCCCTTGAAGAGAATATTATTACGTCCATTCCAGATGTACCATATAATCCATGTGAACCATGATTTTCCACCTCTGCTATTCATCAAAAAAAGTGATCCACATTATTTATAGTAGTGTATTATACATATAAATTACATTACGATTCAACAATATGTATTAATAAAAAATATGTGAGATTAACCAATTGTTACAATTTAGTTCTTTTTTATAAGTTTCATATGTTCATGAGGTTTCAAAAGATTATTGTTGTTATATTTATCTATGTAACTTTTAACTGGCCTACACATTAGTTTATTTTTACAATTTGATTCCTAAAACAATATAGATTAAATTTTTTATTAAATATATTTACAAACCTAAGAAAATAATCAAATTAAAATTAAATAACAAAATTAATTAACTTTTTAGTCTATGGAACAAAAATATTATGCTTGAATCGGAGAATTAAATGTTATCTAATATATCTGAATAATAACCAAGAGATGAGATATTATATAGTAAAATAACATGTCTATCTAAAATAAAAAAATGGTATTTAAAATAAATCAGCCATATAAATTATAAAATAATTTAAAATCAAAATTAAATATTAACAAATTATTATAATGTATTTACTTTGTAAATATTTATATCCTTCTATGAGCACGGAAGAATCATCTAGTAATGAATATAAATTGTCTAATATATTAAAATAATTGATAGTTGAACTGCAGGCATAGAGGTAGCCTATAATATATTTAAGACCTGGTACATTTTTATATCTTTGCATCTTTATTTTAATAAAATCTATCGGCCCTGCTGCTATCACTTTCATCTTATGATTTTTTTTTGTTTTGCTAACTTTCATATTATAATTTTCCACCGCCATCCACTCCATGTCCTATTAAAATAATCTGGTAAAGAAAAGGAGAAAATAACAATTACCCTTTTATCTTAATAAAAATGGCAGCAGCAGGAGGTTCTCTCTCCTCTCTCTAGAGAGAGAATTCTCTCTAAAACTACTCCTTTCTTCACAAAACTAAATCATTTAGAAGGGTGGAAAAATCGTTTTGTTTCTTTGCTGTAATATAGTTTCGATCTTAGGATCGATGTTCTTTTCCGAATAGCGGATATAAAATTTCGCGTAGGCGATTTTGTTTTGCTTTTCAAACCAAATTAGGATCTGTTCTTCATGTTCTTCGATTTTATTTTCCTGTTTGGTTTGAAATTTAATAAAATCCTGATCATCTTTTGATCGGTTTTATCTTTACTTTCCACTTCGTTTCAATTCTAATCCCGTTGATTTCTAAGCAGACACCTTCTTCACTGTTCACTTCAATCCCTTTCACAGAGAATCTGTCTTCACAAGAAAGATTAGCCTTAATTGTCAAAGGTGAAGCATCTCTTCTTGAAAAAAGGATTGAGTTTGATATATTCTGAAGTCGATTATGAGATGGATTCAGAAGAGTCGGCGTTACTTTGACGGTCCGGCAAAGGGTCTTCTCTCGATCGAACTTTAGCTTTCTCCGGCGTAAATTACCGTGGATAAAAGGCTTCTCTGGTTTAAGCAATCAAGGTTAAGGTGGAAGGTATACCAAGGAGTACAAGGTTAAGTGGAGTTAAGGTCGTGGCAGAGTGAAGCTTACGGCGGAATCAAGCTTGTCGTAGATTATTGGAAGAAGCATCGCCGGTTGGTTTGCGTCTTCGCCGGAGGTGAGAAGAAGCTTGGTGTCCTCACTTTACTCAGATGAATGCCACGTAGCAAGCCTAATCTACATGAGTGACACGTTTATGTTCTGAATTGCAATATCTTTTGATAAGATATCGGTTGTGTAGTTGGGCCAAGATCAATATTTGTAACTTAGCCTTTGTACTTTTTTAGTCCATGAGGCTTATAAAACTTGAGTCGACAAAAAAAAAATGGCAGCAGCAGCTTAACAGATCAAGATGCTCATAAACCTACACACATATATATGTATATATATATGCATATATGAGCTGATATATAAGGAGTGGTACATGTTAAGACAAAAGCTAGATGTATAGGTGGAGAACCCAATATATCTTTATCTTTGTTTTTTTCCTTCCCATTCAAACTTAACTTGCAGATTTCTTAGTATTTTTTATCTTTCTCCCGTATATTACCCTTTTGTCTCTCTCTCAACTATATTCAAAACCAACTTTTAATTTCTCTTACAAGAAGTTAAAACCCCAGAAGAAGATATGACGGATGAAGTTCTTCAGACAGCCTCTAACGGATCAGGATTTGCTCCGAGGTCATCAAATCGGGATCATGATGAATCTCTCATCAATCCTCCTCCTGTTAAGAAGAAAAGAAATCTGCCTGGAAATCCTCGTAACTATTTTAGTTTATAATAAAGGTAAGCTTGATCATCACCTATAAAGAAAACCCTATATAGAATCCTTTTTAACTCCCCTCCCCCCCCCCCTAATTACTTTCCTTGTGTATCTTTGATTATTGGATATTTGGATAGGTTAAACGGTTTTTCTAAATTTAATTTGAACAGTTTTTGTGATCTATAGAGTTCTTCCCTCATCAGACGGGAGTCTTGGACCTTACGCTGTGTCCCCTCCCATGAAAACCTGATAGCATCTCAAATTGCAGAGAGTGTAGTTCGAGACAATAGGCGCTCTTCATATGTGTCCTCCAACAGTCCGTCCTGGCTTTCATCGCTCTTGACTAAAGAAGCTTCAGCCTGAGACATCTATCCTTCTTGCTACCTCGATGATCTGTTCATCACGTTCCTCTCTTCTCACCTACTGGTGTTTGATGGTTTTCATTTAATTTCCTCAGGTTGATTATTTCCCTGATTTGTTATGCTATTGTTTTTCACTCCCCTCTCTTGAGTGTCGAACTTTGTCTACAAGTAATTGATTCAGTGGAAAAAAAAAGAGTTCTTCTCTTATTTGGAAACTGTATTTGGTTTCGATGAGAATATATTTACAAGTTCTTTATTGTTTTGTTATTACCATTACGGCATTACCCCTACAAAGGAAAGCAAAAGAAAAAAGAACATTAAATTTGACTAACATGATCCAATACAAAACATTTTTTTTCTTGTCTCCGATTTGACCTAATGGAACAAAAAAATCTTAATGATCTACATAGATCCAGAAGCTGAAGTCATAGCTTTGTCTCCTAAGACCTTGATGGCTACGAACCGTTCCTATGCGAGGTATGTGGCAAAGGTTTCCAAAGAGACCAAAACTTACAGCTTCATCGTAGAGGACACAATCTTCCGTGGAAGCTAAAGCAGAGGACAAGCAAAGAAGTGAGGAAGCGTGTCTATGTTTGCCCGGAGCAGACTTGTGTCCACCATCACTCCTCTAGAGCTCTGGGAGATCTCACCTGAATCAAAAAGCATTTCTGCAGGAAACATGGCGAGAAGAGGTGGAACACTACAAGAAAACAGTAGCATACCGAGGGAAAAAATCATCGGTATGTCGTCGGAATAACGCTATTCCGACGACATACCGACGAAAAAAGTCCTCGGAAATAACTCCTCAGAAATTCATCTTTCCTCGGAAATCCCTCGGAAATTTCCGACGGAATTCCGAGGAAACCCTATTTCCTCGGAATTTCCGAGGACCACAAGTTCGTCGGAAATTCCTCGGAATATTTCGAGGAAGATTTCGAGGAAGATGTCGTCGGAATATTCCGAGGGATAAACTTCCTCGGAATATTTCCAAAATTAAAAAAAAAATTATAAATTTATTTTTTTAAATTGAAATTCAAAAATATAAAATTAAAATTGAAATAGAAAACATATTTAAAATACAAAAAATAATAAAATAGTTTTTATAAATAAAAAAA
>NC_027749.1:37640651-37646568 GCF_000695525.1 Brassica oleracea var. oleracea
TATGTCCAAAAACGCATCGATCGATCACTAGTTCGTCGGAATTTCCTCGGAATTTTGTAAAATCCCTATACTATTTCCTCGGAATTCATCGGTCTTTTCCGAGGAACACATTTTTCCTCGGAATTTCCTCGGAATATTCCGACGGATTGATATTTCCTCGGAATTCCGTCGGTATATTTCGAGGAAATTCCGAGGAAATTCCGAGGATTTCATTTTCCGTCGGAATGTCCGTCAGAATACCGATGTTTTCTAGTAGTGGAAGTGCGAGAAATTTGCCAAGAGATACGCTGTTCTTTCAGATTACAAAGCTCATTCTAAGACATGTGGTACTAGAGAGTACCGTTGCGACTGTGGGACCATTTTCTCCAGGTACATATATATATAAGTTCAAAGCTTTACAAATATAGCTTTAGAGTCAGTGGCCAACGTACACAGACATTGGGTGGGGCACTTGCTCACCAAAAATCTTTTAAGTTAGTGTAAGTTTGTCAAGATTTTTATTAAGGCTCCTGTTAAAATTCAAAATTTTAAAGATATTTAGTAATTATAGTATCTTATATAGTTTTGCCCCATTCAGTTTTTAAGTTAGTTTTTTCACGGTGTTCAAAAAAAAAAGTTAGTTTTGTCACTTTATATGTGTTTTTGTTTGTCTTGTTGAAGTGGGTAAAGTTTATTGCATGGGAAATGTTTTACTGTGTGATGACTTTAACAAAAAGGGTACAAAATAACATTTCATGTTTTTTTAATTACTTAATTTGCGTCAATTTTTTAACACATTAATACTTTATTTGACGAAATTCTATAACTAGTTAACTAGCTTTTGAAAATTTTCTTCTCCACATACAAAAAAATGGTAATCAATATTTTATAATCTGTACAAACTACGTTTGAGTATTTTATAAATTAAAACTGTGATATATCTATATATATATATAAAGTTGGCTTTTTTACTTCTTATGACATGTGGAATAGGGGTTTGTTGACATGTGTCCTCATATTTTTTTTTTGTATTTTAAATCTTTTTTCTTTTAGATTATTGTAATTTGTTCCATCAATTTCTAATTATATACTATCTAATCCTTCTCACACTTATTATTCCCTAAAATTCAAGAAATAAATAAAATAATAAAAATATATTTTAAATATTTAATTTATTTACAATTAAAAATAGCATAAATTTTCACCATTTTATTATTTTTACTAATTTTTATTATTTCATTTACAAATTATATATTTATTTCACTATTAATATCATAAAATAATCAAACTAAGAATAAGAAACTAGAGCACCAACGCAAATAATCAAGAAAACGGGTCAGAAGGAGAATCGTAAGGCCAAAGCCACCAAGAAGCATGAACATATATGCCTAAAGCACCGGAATCACAATCAGTAGCTAAAAGATAAGAAACACCTCATAAACTAAACAAGAATATACAACACGGCCATGCAAGTGAAAAACTACAAAGCTCTGGATAGAATGGACCAAAGCTTCAAGAGAATAACTCCGCACACCTATACAAAGGAAACATGGAAAGAAAAGACATAACTTGAGCGAGGGAGAATGGAAGACAACCACCAAAAAATCAGAGACTAAACTTGAGACCAGAAATAACTCCAAGCCCATATAACATGCATGAACGAAAACATTATCTAAACCTCGAGTGGCAAACATGGTGAAAGGGAGAGCCACCAGAGATGCGATGAAAGCTGCAAAGAGATGCGAGAATAGAGAGGGAAAGGGAGACGAAACGAAATCAGCAAACTATGAAGCCGTCCTCGAGCTATGAAAGAGAGCATAAAAGTCAGAACACCAAAAATTAGATCTTGAAAACAAAGACGAGCAGAGACTATTGACGGTAAGTCAACGTTGAGGAATACAACATCAAAAATGACTAAACTGTAACCCAACCAAGAAGAAGCAGTTCCTAATATCAGCTGAAATCTAAGGAAGAAGAGGAGCAGTCAATATTGACTGAAACAACCTACAATGCCGTGAGAATCAACCGAAAAACTGAAAACTCATAAACCCGATCTACAACAAATACCATATAATCTCACAGGTGAAGAAGACAAGGAAGAACAAGAGAAAGATGTAAGTCTTTTTCCGGTGACGGTGAGAAGCACCGCACACCAGAAAGGTAACGAAATACACAGACGGTGATGACTCAAGGTCAAAATATAGGGAGAGAGCAAAAAACATCTTAAAAGTTATAATTTTCAAAAATATGAAAAAAATATAATACAATTTTGACGCTGAACCCGTTAATCTTAGAATCAACAAAGTTATTGAAATTCAATATTCTTTTACATTAGATGCTCATTTCACTAGTAACAAGTACTATACACACAATAATACATTATTCGGAAAAACAAACACAAAATATATTAACATATCATATATTACTACATAACACACTAAAAACACCAAATAATGATCTTAACAAATAAAAACGACAACATAATTACATTATCCAAAAAATCATGTTCTTAACAATAATAAAAACAATATTCCGCGCGGACACCCCCTAGTATATATATATATATGGCTTTCTATATCTATATATATTATCAGCGTCAAAATAAATGTTGATCAAGAAGTTAAGTTTGGCTGAAACAGGCGAGACAGTTTCATCACTTATAGAGCTTTCTGCGACGCCTTAGCGGAAGAAACCGCCAAAAAAAGCGCAGCTTCTCACCTCAACGGTTTAGCCGCTACCGCCAGAACCGCAGGAACTAATCTCAACTATCAATATCTTATGGGAACGCTAAACTCACCGCTTCAACCATTTGTACCGCAACCGCCAACAAATCAAAACCATCATCATCATTTCCTGCCGCCACCTCCATCGTCCTCTTCCTCACTCTCCCTATGGATGGGACAAGACATTGCACCACCTCAACCGCAACCACATGACTACGATTGGGATTTCGGAAACGCTAGAGCTGCGTCTGGATGCATTGATAATAACAATAATAGTGACGATGAGCACATTACGCAGACTGCAAACGCTGGCTCGACTACTACTGCTACTACTCTCTCTGTCCCTTCTTTGTTCAGCAGCGACCAAACACAAAACTCAAACGAAAATGTGATTATGTCCGCGACGGCGTTACTACAAAAAGCGGCTGAAATTGGCGCTAGTTCGACAGCTGCGACCAACGACCCAACAGCGTTTCTCCAGAGATTCCCGCTAAAAACATCTGCTCAAAACACCATTTATGACGGAGGCGAAAGGTTCTTCGATTTGTTTGGATCTAACAACAAAAATGGAGTAATAATGAGTCATAGTCATGATCTGGAGACTGATAACGCTAGAAATGACGATACGGTTGCGTCTGCGGTAGATGGATCAGAGAGTTACCCCTGGAAACGTAGAAGAGTTGATGATGGCGGAGAAGGAGGTGGAGAAGGAGGTGGAGGAAGGCCAACTCAAACGATGTGCCATCCATCGTCTATCAATGGATGGATTTGAATACAATTTTAAAGTTTCGGGGCAATGGATAGATAACGTAAAAGAACAAGGAATCTTTTCTAATTTCCACCGTTTTCTAATTAAGAATCCCATTATGGGAGTTTAGTAAAAACAAGATTTAATAAGGACGGAACTTAGGTTAAATTCACTCCACCCTTTATGACCAATCAAAGTGATACATAGATTATTAATTAAAAAACATGAAATTAAATAAAAAATAGCTACAAAAATAAAAACGCTAATTTTAACGACGCTAACGCTTCCTGCTAAACCATAAACCATAAATCTTAAATACTAAACCCTATACCCTAAATTCTAAACCCAAATCCAAACCCCTAAACCCAAAACCTATACCCTAAACCCTAATCCAAGACCCTAAACCCAAAAACTAGACTATAAACCTAAACTCTATACCCTAAACCCAAGTCCTAGACCCTAAATCCAAACCGTAAATCTTAAATCCAAATTATATACCATAAACCCAAAACCTTAACCATAAGTCCAAACGGTAAATCCTAAAACCAAACCGTAAATCCTAAACCCAAAACCTATACCCTAAACCCAATCCTACACCTAAAACACAAACGGTAAACCCTAAACCCAAACCCCAAACTTAGATGCTATAGGGTTTGGGTTAAGGTTTACGGTTTGGGTTTATGGTGTAAGACTTGGGTTTAGGGTATATGATTTAGGTTTATAGTCTAGTTTTGGGTTTAAGGTATATAATTTGGGTTTATGGTCTAAGATTAGGGTTTAGGGTATAGGGTTTGGGTTTAGGGGTTTGGATTTGGGTTTAGAATTTAGGTATAGGGTTTAGAATTTAAGATTTAGGGCTTGGGTTTCGCTGAAAGCGTTAGCGTCGTTAAAATTAGCGTTTTTATTTTTTGTAGTTATTTTTTATTCAATTTAATGTTTTTTAATTAATAATCTATATGTCACTTTGATTGGTCATAAAGAATTGGGTGAATTTAAAAGTTCACCCTAGGGGGTCAACCTAAGTTTTGTTCATTTTATAACTCTCACGAAACTTCCGTTATGTAAATGTGTTTTTCTTGATATATAAAAAGTTATTCCTGGGTTCACCCCTACACTACAAGAAAACATCAAGGATTCTGAGGGAAAAAATCGTCGGAATTTCGTCGGAATATCGTTATTCCGACGACATACCGACGAAATACGTCGTCGGAAATAATTCCTCGGAATTTATTTTTTCCTCGGAAATCCCTCGGAATTTTCCGTCGGAATTCCGAGGAAATAAATTTCTGAGGAAATTCCGAGGATCACTAGTTTGTCGGAAATGTCCTCGGAATATACCGAGGGAGAACTTCGTCGGTATAATTCCTCGGAAGTTCATCGATCAATGCGTGTTTGGACATATATACATCGATCGATAGGAGTATACCGACGGACATTTTCCTCGGTTTATTCTGAGGAACTTTTCCCTCGGTATATACTGAAGGACCAGTTCCTCGGAATATACCGAGGGAAAAGTTCCTCAGAATAAACCGAGGAAAATGTCCGTCGGTATACTCCTATCGATCGATGTATATATGTCCAAACACGCATTGATCGATGAACTTCCGAGGAATTATACCGACGAAGTTCTCCCTCGGTATATTCCGAGGACATTTCCGACAAACTAGTGATCCTCGGAATTTCCTCAGAAATTTATTTCCTCGGAATTCCGACGGAAAATTCCGAGGGATTTCCGAGGAAAAAATAAATTCCTAGGAATTATTTCCGACGACGTGTTTCGTCGGTATGTCGTCGGAATAACGATATTCCGACGAAATTCCGACGATTTTTTCCCTCAGAATCCTTGATGTTTTCTTGTAGTGTAGGGGTGAACCCAGGAATAACTTTTTATATATCAAGAAAAACACATTTACATAACGGAAGTTTCGTGAGAGTTATAAAATGAACAAAACTTAGGTTGACCCCCTAGGGTGAACTTTTAAATTCACCCAATTCTTTATGACCAATCAAAGTGACATATAGATTATTAATTAAAAAACATTAAATTGAATAAAAAATAACTACAAAAAATAAAAACGCTAATTTTAACGACGCTAACGCTTTCAGCGAAACCCAAGCCCTAAATCTTAAATTCTAAACCCTATACCTAAATTCTAAACCCAAATCCAAACCCCTAAACCCAAACCCTATACCCTAAACCCTAATCTTAGACCATAAACCCAAATTATATACCTTAAACCCAAAACTAGACTATAAACCTAAATCATATACCCTAAACCCAAGTCTTACACCATAAACCCAAACCGTAAACCTTAACCCAAACCCTATAGCATCTAAGTTTGGGGTTTGGGTTTAGGGTTTACCGTTTGTGTTTTAGGTGTAGGATTGGGTTTAGGGTATAGGTTTTGGGTTTAGGATTTACGGTTTGGTTTTAGGATTTACCGTTTGGACTTATGGTTAAGGTTTT
>NC_027749.1:37648570-37658555 GCF_000695525.1 Brassica oleracea var. oleracea
GGAACACATTGTTCCTCGGAATTTCCTCGGAATATTCCGACGGACTGAGGTTTCCTCGGAATTCCGTCGGTATATTCCGAGGAAATTCCGAGGAAACCCAATTTTGTGTTTCCTCGGAATTTCCTCGGAAATTCCTTGGTATATTCCGAGGATTTCATTTTCCATCGGAATGTCCGTCAGAATACCGCTGTTTTCTTGTAGTGCTACAAGTTCACCAACCGATAAGAATTATTTATTTTATCTTTTAAAAAAAGAAATAAAATATTGTAAATGTACATCATGATTTTAAAATTTTTAAAAAAGTAAAAATAAAAAAAAAATAGTACTAGTTACAAATTTTTTTTAAAAAATGTTTTAATACCATCAGCAAAAACATTAAACCCTAAACCCTAAGTCCTAAACCTTAAACCCTTGGGTAAACCCTAAACCCTTGGGAAACCGTAAACCTTCGATAAATCCTAAACTCTAAATCAAAAACAATAAACACTAAATCTTAAAACACTAAACCCTTAATCCTAACCCTTAAACCCTTGGATTTATTATTTTCGAGATTTAGTGTTTAGTATTTTTAATTTAGGGTTTAGAATTTATCCAAGAGTTTATCGTTTACCCAAGGGTTTATGGTTTATCCAAGGGTTTAGGGTTTACGATTTAGGGTTTAGGGTTTAATGTTTTGGTAACGGCCTTAAAAATATTATAAAAAAGTCTTTTTTTTTTGCAACTAGTACTATTTTTTATTTATTTTTACTTTGTTATTTTAAAATCATGATATAAATTGACAATATTTTGTTTCTTTTTTAAAAAGATACTAAATATGAAATAACTAATTTCTATTGGTCGGTGAACTACCCAAGAATAACAAATATATAAATCATATATCTTATTATATTAAGGAGTGTTTTGCTCCTTCCTAGGTCCTCCACGTAGGAATTTACGTCAGAAAGTCGAGTGTTGCCGAGTCGACACGTGTCCTGTTCAACAACGCATTGCGTTTCATTTATTTGTGTCTGCAATACATGTGGGCTTTAGTGTGTGTTCGGGCTTAATGAACCCAATCCGGATAAAGAGAAACACCAGTTGTTATGGAAACGCGTTGTTTCTGATTTAGGGTTCAACCCGTTCTTAATCTCCCCCATTCGAGAGCTAATCTCAACCTAAGGTTTCTCTGGTGTTGTTTCATCTTCTTCCTAACAATCCGAGAAACTATCAGTTACAGATTCATCCTCTTAAATCCACCACCCACGATCTACCTTGAATCCGATCTTCACGCAAGGCCGTGGAACTGCGACTATAAAAAAGTAACCTTTCCTATTATGGGAACCATCTCCTCATTCCATTTGTTTAAACTTATTTTCTGTAAAATGGCTAAAGCAACCATTTTTCTTTCCGATTTGAAGACCGGACGAGTACGGCACAATAGGAGGAGGAAAGCGGTAGCGACGGAGGAGAGGAGGATCAAGGCAATGAGGGACCAGCCGTGTCCGGTTTGAATCCGGTTGTTTATTGTAATATTTCCGTCCCTTAAAACTCATGTTCATCATTATTTTGAACACACAGGTTGATTAGATTCATATTTATCAGAATTATGCTTTTAGTATCATAGTTTTCCTCTTTGCAATATGATTTGAATTTGTTGTTCATTATTTTATTTTTTTTGTAATCGTTTTCAGGCAACACTCATTCCAGTGTTCATTGTCTTCCCACCTACAAGTGACTGGGTTCTATGTTTTACTTTGATTTCACTTGGTGTAATCAGAACTTTTGACTGTCAGACTCTCTTCAATTGATGCGGTCCAGTGATGAACCCGGTTTGATGAGTTAACCAAACCGATTACACCCATTCCTGAAGAACACTTCGGGTTCCTTAATCACAGTGAACGGTTTGGCCTAATCAACACCAATACCTAGAAAAAGTCTTATTTTGTTTCTTGATGAGTTACTGCTCAAAATCTTGAATCTTTTTTCTGTTTAGGTCACTGTATGAACTCCAAGAGTTTCTGAAACCAAGCGTAAGGAGAACAGCAGGTAAAGCATGCTCGACAAAGAAACCATATTTTCTTAAATCAAGTCTTTCTACAAAATTTTTGTATAGTTTTGTTTCGTCGTCAAAGAAGATAGTAAAGCTTATAACTTGCAATCTTATTTTTTTTTTAAACAATTTCTTTCTTGATATAATCTTCTTAATGAGATTTCTATACATTTGATAGTTTGAGGAAGGAATGGTAGAGTTTATTGGACTGCTGAAGATGGCTGTCAAGGAAGGTATTAACTTAGCTATCAGGACTTGATGTGAAGTGATCCTTATGTTGTTTTCAATCTAGGGAAGCAAGTAAGTGTATCTCTTTGTGACTGTTTACTAACCTGCATCTATAGACTCTTTGTGGATCTTAAAAGCTATTGTCATAATTTGTTGATTGTTAACTTCAAACAATAGTTGTGAATAGTAATTTGAACCCCGTATGTAATCAAGAACTTATGATGTCTGTTCCTAAGAGCTATGGTCCGGTAAAACTGGAAAGCCTATTAACCTAAGCACTTTTGCTATTGACAAAAAGCTGTTGTAGATATCTTATGGGTTTCTCTGTTGATTGCAGCAAGTTGATATCTAGCCTCTGATACATTCTGTGCTGATGACATAATGGGAGAAGCTCAACTTGATATCCAGCCTCTGATAACATCTGCAATGGCGTTTGGGGATCCATAGATGTTTGGAGATATTCAGATTGGGAAATGGCTAAAGTTGCATGATAATCCGCCAATAGATGACAACATCATTAACATTGTTGATGGGAAAGTGAAGCATGCAGGAGGTTTAGATCAAGCTTCAGGGTGTAAAGTCTGTAGAATTAGAGCTGGAAATGGAATGGCTGCCACTTGACCAATAATACTAATACCTGTAGATTCCACTTTATAAACTTACACTTTTTGCAATAAGTACATTGATTTTTTTTGTTGAAACATTTTTAGATCTCTCATTTCTTTACACAAAAATATTTGTTTGTAATGTTTTGTTTCTTGGTGGTTATATCTTACAAAGTTACTGATAAGAACTTGCGAATATATTGATCAACAACACTCCGATTACACACACAAGAACTAAGACTCCTTGGATTGTTCAAGAATCCCTAACTCTCCCAGATACATCCACCACAAGATGCATAATGATTCAGTTACAATTGATCAACTATATATAGTGATCTGACTCTCTCAATCCCTACAACTCTAACTGAATCTTTACTTTCATTCTACAGATGCTAGGTCACTCTTTGGGGATGATTGGAAGGAGCCGTAGTTTTATATTTTTGCTTTAGAAATGAAACTGTAGATGTTTTTTGTTGTGGCTGTAGATAATTTTATTGTAGAATATTAGCTATAGGTTTAAAAAGATTCAATGACTTACATATAAATTTTGTAAAGCAAAAAATAAGTGCTCTAGATTTATGGTTTTCCACAGCTAAAAATAAATAAAAAAGAAAGAAAAATTCGTAGCTCTAAAAAATCTTTACAAAACATAATTGACAAAAAAATTAGACTGTAAAACTAATTTAGGCTGTAGAGAAATCTTGAACCACTTCTAAAGCGCTTGCCAATCGAACCCAAATATCTTCTTATTCTTATGCAAGTGCCATGTCAGCAGCTCCTCACGTATCAGTTACACATTTGTATATGGTACGGTTGACTTACACTCTAGAAATATATTTATCTGAATACTCATAATTAATATATGGTTTCATTGTATTTACCAAACTTAAAATAATGTTCTGTAACAGTGAATTATGTATTTACTTATTGGATTGTTTAAATTAGTGATTCCAAACAAATAAAAATAAAATAAACTATCAATAAATTTCATAAGTATGTACAAAAAAGAAACAAATCAATGTTTTGAGAATTTAACCTAGCTGAAATAATAAAAATTATATTATATTTGTTATATATATATATATATATATATCATACTCTCTTTGCTATATAAATTATACACTGATATATGTTGTTGTATGTATTATTTATAGTTATTGTGTGTTGTCCTTGAGAAAGCACAAACGATTATCAGACATAAAGTGTTGAAGAAGTCATAGGCTTTATCGGTTACATTTTTACTCTTGGGTCTTCATGTTAAGACGATACAAAGAGCGTAAGCGTCGTATTAGTGTGTGACCATAATCAAGTTTTGTTTCCCTAAGAACCTTCGTGGGTGTCATCAAACAAATCCCATATTTGATAAACTGATAATCACCGTTTTGTATATATGATTAACTGATATGAACTTTTCATTCTCATGCCTATCATTAGTTAGGTATCTTCACTATTATTAAAATAGTTAAAACATGGAAAAACTTATTCGGTTATATTTACTACTCCCCCTGTTCCTAAATATAAATTGTTTAGGTAAAAGCATACATATTAAAAAAATTACTTTTTGTCTAGAAAATATCATTAAAGTTATAAATTTATGGTTTTCAACTAATTACAAAATAGATTATTAAATATGATTGGTTACACAGTTTTTAATAAAGTAAAAGTTACATAAAAACTGAAAACATCTTATATATTGAAACATCAAAATTCTCTAAAATATCCTACATTTAGGAACAGAGGGAGTACATAATACTAAACTAAACTAACTTTTGTAAATGTTGATAAGTTTCACGAAAATTCACATATACCAACAAAAAAAATTATGGTGATGATTGTTTAGTTTGTTTTTAGTTCTTGGCTTTTGGTTTTTAGTTTTTAGATTTTGGTTTTTAAATTTTGGTTTTTAGTTTTACAGTAACTTTTGGTTTTTTGAAAAACCTGAATGGTTGTTTTAGATTTTGATTTTAAAGTTAGAAAAAATTACTATTATGACTAAAAATAAATAATTATATATTAAAATTGATTTTTAAAATAAAAGACAAAAAAAAACTGTTATAAAATAAAATCGAATAGCTACATGTATACCTACATAGATAACTAAATTAAACTTACAAAACAAACTAAATAAAATTTTAATTATATTTTATGAAATATGGTAAGAATGAATAAAATTTATTAAATTCCAGATTTACAAAATAAATATTAATATCTGGAATTTTAAATTATATTTAATTTTAGACAATGAATAATTATATTTTATATTAACAGAATAAAATATTTTTTTAAATGGTAAAAATGCATAAAATTTATATATTTATAACATACAAAGTAATAGCAGATTCTAAATTTGATTTTTTTTCTATCCAATTATTTCTTTTAAATATTAGTTATAAGTAAATTATTTTAATAAATGCGAAATTACTGAACCAATAAATAAAAATTAACTATTTATGTATTATCAGCAAAAATATGTAGATTGGTTTATTTTGAATTTTAAATAAATAATCCATAAATATAAAAATATTTTAATAAGAATAAAAAAATACAAAACCCACGTACAATATTTAAAAACTATATAAAATAATCAATATTTTGAGTATTAAACCTAACCACAACAATAAAAACTCAAATCTAGTTACTATATAAAAGAAAAGTTGAGCAAACACTTAAGAAAATGTATACCATTTCAATCATGAAAATCATGTCATGTGATACACTAAAAATGAATTCTTGCTCCTGTCAAGTTAACAGTGGTAATTGTAATATTTGAGATTCAATCCAGATGACCAGTTTAGTCTTTACTCTTATGAGTTCAATATTAAGCTGGAAAACAAGTGGGGTTTTAAAATCAATGGCGATGCAAGTAACTAGCATACCTAGAGATTCAAATTCGATTTAAATGAAAGCCGGCCTAGGGTTGTTCATCGGGTGTCAGTGCGGAACCAAACAACTATTCAAGTGTAATGAGGTGTAGTCTAGAACTCGGATCACTCGGATAGAACAATCCACTATCATGGACTTGTTCCCTTTGCTGATCGGTCTTGAGTCCTAAACTCTCACTTGGAACAAGACGCGATAGCAAGCCTTAGAGATCAGGTCCGATTAGTTCACTTAATACCCTAATATCTACTCTCGCTGATTAGGGATATGAAGCTCATTCAATATATGTCAATTTATCTCCTAAGCGGTTAGCTAGGTGATTAAACTTGAGATCAAACATTAAGTGATCAATTCAATGCAAGCAGTAAGAACAATATGAATGAAGAACACAAGCTTAGCCGACTATTCAATCATAAAGCAAAGTGATACAGACATGATTTCTGAATAAAACTTCATATAAAATAAAGTAGAAAGACAAGGGTTCAGGATGATCTTCTCGTGAAAATGAGAGATGAAGCCTTCTCCCTTACAAGTTGCTAAATCGCCAAAATAGTTCTAGGTTTCTTGCCAAAACTAGCGTAGTCAAAAAGAAATGATAGGATAGGCTTTTTATATGGAGGCGCCGGTGGTAAAGAGAGAAGAGATGGAATCTAGGGTAAACTTCCGAAATCTTGGAAGTTTCCTTAGTGATTGGGAACAGTCAGACGCTTGTTCTCTTCGGGAACAACCTTCGGATTGGCTGGTCTGCGTAAGATATTCCAAAATGGCATCTTCCTTCATGGCTCTCCCTTCTTTACTATTTCACCTGCTCCAAACCTAGAATGATATCAAATAAGCATGAATTAGGACTGAGAATTAACTCAAAGCACACATATAATGGTATTAAAAACACCATATATCAATTTCCCCAGACTGAGATCCTTGTTTGTCCTCGAACAAGGCCAAGCCTCAAGAGCAGGGAAAAAGGTTTGAAAGAGTGGGAACTCGCCTGTCTTCAATAACCATACTCTTACCACACGTCTCTAAACCATACAAGTTGTAGACTCAGATCACACACCCTTACCACAACACCCAGGATCGCTGTTCGAAAATCAGCTCCATACTCTGTATCTCATACCTGAAAAAGGGTACACTATCGAGACAAAACTCCTTAAATTCAATTAAGAACGGCGTGAGTTTCTCATCACATGCACTATTCAGGGTAACGGGCTAGGTGAGGAACATGCTATTTCATGGTGGAGCTAAGAGTATTTAGGGGCTACCAATTTTAAGTGGATGCAGGATATCGCGCAAAATAGCAGGAGAGGACAGATCCATTGATGTCCACATCCCTTACTCGTTTCTGCTTCACGGGTGCAGTTTTTCTCTCCTTCGGATCAACCGTGGGACTGTTCTTCAGTTTTTGACTTCCTTTACCTAGTCCTCAAAAATTGGTACCAACTCCTTGCTCAACCTTCCCAGTGGTGTGTATTTTTCGGATTCACCTTCCCCATCTCCATCACCATAAAAACAATATATATATATATATATATATATATATATTTTTACAAGGTGATGGGGTTGCGAGGGAGAGGCAACAGAATGAATGTTTTACAGCCACTGGTGGTTTATTCTTTTGTTTCTCACTGGTCGCCATTGTTCCTCTGGTTAGAACATGCACCCATAGACTGTTCTCTTGTTAGAGCATGGTCTCATCGACTGTTCTCTTCATGTTTGATCTCTCTTCTCTGAATGTATGGCATTAACGAGTAAGAGGCTGCGTCGATCATTTCCTCTCACATATCTGCACATATGACACTGAAAACAGAGTTCATGAGGGTGAAAATAAAGGCTTAGGCGCAAGGTGGGAACTAGCTAAAGATGAGCTAGCCACTAAGGATCAGCAAGATTGGTAAAAAGAGTAAGAAGTCCTGAGTGTAAGTCTCGTTTCCCTGATCTAGTGCCCATAACAAGAAGAATTTCAGTCAAGATTAGATTCAAGTTAGGTGGATTTGAGTCTACCCAGTGTAACCTGATCGGTTGAGAGCTTCTGGAGAATCAAATGAGATAAGTCAGGGGTGTTCCAGGTCCAAGTGTGGGTCTTTCATCACTGCTAAGGTCACTGGATAAGAATGTTAGAGCACGAGGTGGTTAAAAGATTATCACAACACAAGGTCCTAATTCCCACAAGAGTTTTAGCTGACTCGATCCTAAACTGACTCAATAAAACATCCAAATGACATAGGGACTGACTCAGAAATAAAAACATAGAGTTCAGATGGATAAAAGAATGGATAGAGAAAATTCCTGGTGGACTCAATCGGACTCGCCGCTCTCGGCTGGATCAAGCAAACGTTTGTTGCGCGAGCGAGACAGGAAAGAGGTAGAGTGATGCCTTAAATAGGCGAAACCCTAACCGCTTCCTTTTATCCCCTTTTGTTATATATTATTATTATTATTATTTTATTTTTTTTTTTTTTTTGGTCCGAGACACTTACCTGGAACAGGCGATGGGTTGTTCCACTAGGAAAACAGTCCTTCGGTTGTTCTGACTGAAGTGTTCGGTTTTTCTTGTTTTTGACCTTCAAACTAAATCTGAAAATAAATATAATAGACTATAGAAAACAATATATACACTCACCAGTGGGTTGCCTCACACCAAGCGCTTAGTTAAAGTCATTAGCTTCACTTGGCTCAGCCGGTCAGGCTGATGGGGGATCGCTTAGGGGAATTTCTTCACCCTCTGCGATAGTGGAGTCAGCAAGGTAATGCTTGATGCGCTGACCATTGACGACGAACTCGTCTCCCTTTCTGTCCAGCAACACAACAGCTCCGTCAGGTCGGATTTCCTTAATGGTGAAGGGTCCGGACCATCTAGATTTCAGCTTTCCTGGGAACAGCCTAAGTCTGGAGTTGAAGAGCAAGACCTTATCGTTTGGTTCGTAACGTCTGGCAATGATTCACTTGTCATGGTAGGTTTTGGTCTTCTCCTTATAAATTTTGGAACTCTCATAGGCAAGGTGCCTTATCTCTTCCAGCTCATGGACTTGGATCATGCGCTTCTCAGTTGCTAGCTTGATGTCAAAATTCAGTAACTTGACCGCCCATGCAGCCTTGTATTTGAGCTCGACAGGAAGATGACAAGCCTTACCGTAGACTAGGTGATAGGGGGTGGTCCCTAGCGGCGTTTTGTAGGCTGTTCTGTAGGCCCAGAGAGCATCGTCCAGCTTAAGCGACCAGTCCTTGCGCGAGGTATTGACAGTTTTCTGGAGAATGTTCTTGAACTCCCTGTTGGAAACTTGAACCTGACCACTCGTCTGGGGACGATAAGTGATAGCCACCTTGTGTTTCACCCCATTCTTCTTCAACAGGCCCTGAAATGCCTTGTTGATGAAGTGTGTTCCGCCATCGCTAATGACCACTCTAGGCACCCCAAATCTCAGAAAGATGATGGAGCTGAACATCTTAGTCACCACTTTTGCATCATTAGTGGGACTCGCCACTGCTTCTACCCACTTGGAGACATAGTCAACGGCGACCAGGATGTACTCGTTCTTGAAGGACGGAGGGAATGGTCCCATGAAATCGACTCCCCAACAGTCGAACACCTCAACTTCTAAAATGTAATTTTGAGGCATTTTATTCTTTTTGCCGATGTTCCCAAGTCGTTGGCATGCATCACATCGAGCTATGTAGGCGTGAGCATCTCTGAACATAGTTGGCCACCAGAAACCTGCTTGGATGATTTTGGAAACCGTTTTGAATTTGGCGAAGTGCCCTGCATAAGAGGAACCATGGAAATGATGTAGAATCCCTGGAATATCTGCCTCTGGAACACACCTTCTGAATATGCCATCCTTGCAATGTTTGTACAAGTACGATTCATCCCAAACATATTGTCTCGCCTCTCTTAAGAATTTCCTCTTCTCGTTTCCAGTGAACTTATGTGGTTCCTTTTCAGCAGCTAGGAAGTTCGCAATCTCAGCAAACCAGGGGAGGTGAGAGTACTGCTTTTGGATCGCAGCTACTGGTTGTTCCGGTACGCGAGAACAATTGGAAGTTATGCTCAGGGGTTGTTCCGCGAAGCGCAGACCAATCGCGTTGACGTGTTCCACTGTGTGTTCTTCATCAAGAGTTGTGTCGTCATCAATCCTCATTCTGGACAAGTGGTCTGCAACCCCATTCTCGACTCCCTTTTTGTCTTTAATCTCGAGATCAAATTCTTGGAGAAGAAGAATCCACCTCAACAACCTCGGTTTTGCAT
>NC_027749.1:37658641-37659684 GCF_000695525.1 Brassica oleracea var. oleracea
CCAAGGACTGCTCCAACTGCAAAATCGCTAGCATCAGTCATGATCTCAAAAGGGAGATCCCAGTCTGGCGGTTGTACAACAGGTGCGCTGACTAGAGCTCTTTTGATCGTATGGAACACAGCTAAGCACTCGCTGTCGAAATCAAACTTGATCTCCTTGCAGAGCAGTCTGGTGAGTGGTCTCGCTATTTTTGAGAAATCCTGGATGAACCTCCTGTAAAACCCTGCGTGACCCAAGAAGCTTCTGATAGCTTTCACAGTTGTTGGTGGCTGCAAGCTCATCATCACCTCGACCTTTGCCTTATCTACCTCAATGCCTTTCTCGGAGATCTTATTCCCTATAACAATCCCATCTCTGACCATGAAGTGGCACTTCTACCAATTGAGCACCAGATGTTTCTTCTCACACCTTTTGAGTACCCTGCACAAGTTTGAAAAACAGACACTAAAGGAGCTTCCATAGACACTGAAATCGTCCATGAAAACCTCCATAATGTCTTCAATCAGGTCAGTAAAGATCTACAACATGCAGCGCTGAAATGTTGCTGGCGCATTGCACAGGCCGAATGGCATTCTCCTGTATGCGTATGTTCCGTATGGGCATGTGAACGTCGTCTTCTCCTGATCATCAGTATGGATAGAGATGTGGAAGAAACCTGAATAACCATCTAAAAAGCAGTAATATGGGTGGTTAGCCAATCTCTCAAGCATTTGATCAATGAAGGGAAGTGGAAAGTGACCCTTTCTTGTGGCTGCATTTAATTTTCTGAAATCAATGCACATGCGATGTCCTGTCACTCTTCTAGTAGGGATCAATTCATTCTTTTCATTTGTGATAACTGTGATCCCACCTTTCTTAGGTACTACATGAACAAGGCTAACCCACTTACTATCAGATATGACATAGATCACACCCGCTTCAAGAAGTTTCATTATATCTTTCTTAACAACATCTTTTAGATTCAGGTTTAACCTCCTCTGATGTTCAACAGAAGTCATTGATTCATCTTCTAGGTGTATTCTATGCATGTTGATTCATCTTCT
>NC_027749.1:37659866-37690526 GCF_000695525.1 Brassica oleracea var. oleracea
TGAGCCCCTTGGGAAGGGGTTTTAGCTCAACCTTGGGAGCCTTCAACTCGCTCCAGGGATTATCAGGTAGGTTTGGCGGAACAGGCGAGTTTGGTAAAGGGGTCGCTCCAGTTGGAGTGTTCTCGTCCTTGTTGCTTTCTTCCCCCAGACTTAGACTCGCCACCATTCGTCCCATACTCCTTACGGAGTCAAGCATCTTATCATACCCGTCTGCGTCAATGTTCTCGATACTCTGCTCGGCCTCAGCTCTTACTACTGCAAGCTTAAGTGGATCTTCTGTAAGAATCTCCTCTATCATCCCGTCGCGAGGTTGCAGCGGATCAATCCCTTCATCCACCTCGAAGGTCTGTCCATCCAGCATCGGCTTCTTCAGCAGCTCATCCATCTCGAACTGCATGACTATGTCCCCCAGATTGAGATCAATTTTCCCTTGCCGCACATCAATGATGGCTCCAACAGTACATAGGAACGGTCTTCCTAAGATGAGAGGATCTTTGGATTCCTCTTCCAGCTCTATAACTACGAAGTCTGCTGGAACAGAGGTGTTCCCGACTTTTACTTGGAGATCCTCTTGAATACCAACCGAGGACTTAATTGATCTATCCACGAACATCAAGGACATCTTAGTTGGTTTGAAATGCGTATATCCCTGACGTCGTGCTACAGAGTAGGGCATGAGGTTTACGCTGGATCCCAGATTAGCCAAGGAGCATGAGAAAACTGTCTTCCCAATCTGGATAGAGATGACGAACTTGCCAGGGTCTCCTCGCTTCTTTATCTGCTTGTTCTGAAGCACGGCGCTGCACTCCTTAGAGACAGTCATGAATTCGCTGTCCTCCGATATTTTTCCTGAGATCAATCCCTTCATAAAGCTGCGCATGGAGGGCATCATCTGGATCGCATCCATCAAGGGGATTCGTACGGTTAGGTCCTCCAACATCTTTCTGCACTTCATCTCCTCTCGGTCGTTACGAGTAGCCTTTGCTTGAACAGGGTAAGGGACTTTAGGAGTGTATTCGCGAGCATGAACAGGCTCTGAGATCGGGCGGACAGCCTCAGCTGGTTGTTCTGGTCCTGGCGAATTGGTTCCAACTGTTGGTTCCCTCTCCTTCTCAGCTGCCGGGGTATCAGCTGGTGGTTGTTCAGACACTTTCTGTTTCCCCTTCTCAGCCGCAGTGAACCTCTTCTTTACCGGCTCAGACAGTTGCTTTCCACTTCTCATCTCAACCGCATTGCACTCTTTAGGGTTTTTGTCGGTTTTCCTAGGTAGAGTACCTTGTTGCCTCTTGACGCTCTAAGCAGTCTGAGCAATCTGAATGTCCATCTGTCTCATATGACTCGCGACATTGTCGTATTTGGTGCTCAAATCGCTGAACATATGGTTCATTCTGGTATTGATTTCGGTAGTAACCTGGTTTAGATCCTTCCCTTGGAGCTGTTGTCCTTGGAGCAGCCGCTGCAACATAGCTTTTGTCTCATCTTGCGGAACAGCGACAGGAGCGGAGGTAGTTGGCTGAGTGTTCTGGAGTTTCTGCATCTGAGGTGGATTGTTCTGTGGTTGGCTTAGAACATAAGTCCGAGGTTGGTAGTTCTTTTGATACCCGGCATACTGACCTTGGTTACTCTGTGCAGGATCAGCTGGTTTGTCTTACTTACGCCAGAAAAGTTGTGGGTTGTTCCTCACATTAGGGTTTTGGTGGTAGTTTTTGAGCTGCCATCCTTGCCCATTCACGTAGCTCACCTCTTGCTGATCGTCTCCTGATATTTTAGCATCAAACGCCAGGTCACCGACACTCTTCTCAGGAGCTGCTTCTTCCATTATGAACACTTTGCTTTGGTTTTCCTTAAGAAGTTGGTCCACCTTTGCAGCGAGATCATTTATGCTGTTCACACTCTTCGAGCGGTCATGCTCCTTGTTCTTGTTTAGTGAACTTGAAGCCATGTTCTCAATCAGCTCGAACGCACCAGGTGTGGTTTGAGTCATGAAGTCTCCATTACTCAAAGAATCAAGGGTGTTTCGAAACTCATAGCTCACTCCATCATAGAACACCTCCAATATATAGTCATCATCAAACCCATGGTGCGGGCATGAAAAGCTACATGAAAAGGTTCATCAGACTTCTGCTTGAAATTTGAGATCATGTGCCGTAGAGCCGCGGTTTTAGACTTCGTGTAGAAGTGGCTCAGGAACGCTGATCGGACCTGGTCCCATGAGGTAAGAGAACCGGTCGGCAGAGATTGGAGCCAGCGAGAAGCTTTCCCTTCAAGAGAGAATGGGAACAGCGTGCATTTGACATAATCTGGTGGCACTCCGTTAGAGCGAGAGAAATTGCAGATTCTCTCAAAGGCTTCGATGTGGTCCATCGGGATGTCAGTAGTGAGACAGCTGAACGTGCTCTTCTGTACCAGACTTATCAGTGCAGGTTTGATCTCATTGCCTTGCTGAGTGCAAGGAGGAGGGTTGATGGGGGAGCGGTTAGTAGCGAAGTTCCGCGGAAGGTTCTTCTCCCCAATAAGAGCACCACGCTCTTCTCGCGCGGTGTTCGCAGCTGCTTTTTGAGCAGCTTGTTGCTGATTTTGGATGGTCTGCTGCATCTGCAACATCTGTTGTTGCTGAGTCTGCATTTGTTGTTGAATGATTGCCAATGCAGCAGTGAGGTCATCCTGATTGCCGTGATCACCCATGTTGGTGTCGGTTGTTCTCGGCTGTTGACGGTTCCGTCTTTCTAATCTTGCGAGTTCGTCGTTGGTTAGTTGATGTAGTGGTCCTTGTGCGTTGCTCCGAGTATGTCTACTGGTCATGCACTTGGATCATCTGTTCCAACAAAGAATTAAAAGCAAGTTAGATATCTTAGACTAAATACTAAACCGAAAAATAAAGGTAAAAGCCTGGTCCCCGGCAACGGCGCTAAAACTTGATACACTAAAAATGAATCTTTGGTACTATCAAGTTAGGTAATTGTAATATTTGAGATTCAATCCAGATGACCAGTTTACTTTTTACTCTTATGAGTTCAATATTAAGCTGGGAAACAAGTGGGGTTTTAAAATCAATGGCGACGCGAGTAACTAGAATACCTAGAGATTCACATTCGATTTAAATGAAAGCCGGCCTAGGGTTGTTCATCGGGTGTCAATGCGGAACCAAACAACTATTCAAGTGCAACGAGGTGCAGTCTAGAACTCGGATCACTCGCCTAGAACAATCCACTATCGTGGACTTGTTCCCTTTGCTGATCGGTCTTGAGTCCTAAGCTCTCACTTGGAACAAGACGCGATAGCAAGCCTTAGAGATCTGGTCCGATTAGTTCACTTAATACCCTAATATCTACTCTCGCTGATTAGGGATATGAAGCTCATTCAATATATGTCAATTTTATCTCCTAAGCGGTTAGCTAGGTGATTAAACTTGAGATCGAACATTAAGTGATCAATTCAATGCAAGCAGTAAGAACAATATGAATGAAGAACAATTAAAATCACTTATTTGCATTTATCTCATGCGATTGACACCCTAAAATCCTAAGCAAGCTTAGCCGACTGCTCAATCACAAAGCAAAGTGATACAGACATGATTTCTGAATAATACTGCATATAAAATAAAGAAGAAAGACAAGGGTTCAGGATGATCTTCTCGTGAAAATGAGAGATGAAGCCTTCTCCCTTACAAGTTTCTAAATCGCAAAAATAGTTCTAGGTTTCTTGCCAAAACTAGCGTAGTCAAAAAGAAATGATAGGATAGGCTTTTTATATGGAGGCGCCGGTGGTAAAGAGAGAAGAGATGGAATCTAAGGCAAACTTCTGAAATCTTGGAAGTTTCCTTAGTGATCGGGAACAGTCAGACGCTTGTTCTCTTCGGGAACAACCTTCGGATTGGTCTGACTGGTTGTTCTGCGTCGGATATTCCAAAATGACATCTTTCTTCATGGAACTCTCTTCTTTGCTCTTTCACCTGCTCCAAACCTAAAATATATCAAATAAGCACGAATTAGTACTAACAATGAACTCAAAGCACACATATAATGGTATTAAAAACACCATATATCATCATGCTAATATAAACTTATAATCTCTAACAATATTAATAACAATAAAAAAATTTAGTTAGACATATGTGAAGATGATATAAAAATGTGTACTCATTATAAAAAACATAACAAAAAGAAAGACAATAATAAATAGTATAATGTTAGAAAATGTATTCGAAAACAAATAAAAAAACATAAACAAGTTAGAAAAATAAACAAACATCCAACGTTAAGTAAAATGATTGTAATATCCCTTATCATTTAAAATTTTCTAAAAGAGAAAAATCATTATTATACACATCACTTGCAAATACAAATCTAAAAAACAAACAACAAAATTATACAAAAAATAAAAACTCAGATCACAGATAAAGTAGCCCGTAGGGCGAGCCGACCCTAGTATTATACATATCTTAGTGTGTTTCTAAGAAATGATCTTTGGGATATTAGAAAGAAGACCTTATCAAAATTATTTTAATACAACAAGTTACTTTATTGTACCCTGCTTTGATATTTTCTTATAAAATATAACGTTTTCTACTTTAATTATGCTACTTTAACAAACATAGTTAAGCTTTATTTTTCGAAAAGAAAAAAACATAGTTAAGCTTTTGAAAGTTTTGGCATTCTAAGATCAACCCCATTAGTGAGGATAATGCTGATTTGAGGTTTTTAACAATAAAAATAATATTTTAATATATTGTGGTTGTGTATTTAAATTTAATTGTTTTAGATAAATATAGACCAATGAAAATAAAACATGTATCATCAAAATTTCTGAACAGGTTCTTAAAGTATCAGTTTAAAGAACTTCGGCCATCTCTCTTTCCATTTTTTTTAACATTTTTATTATTTTTGTTTGGTTAGATATATATCTCCGAAATTTGCCAATGGAGAAATTTTAAATTTCTGGTATAGTTTAATATTTACATATATTCCCCACTCATATTATTTCCAGAATATTTAATTTATCTATATTATATTCATTTTTTTTTATTGGTGACCCGGGATATTTGGTGGGCCAAAACCCAACGAGTAATTCTCGGAGACCTGTATTCCGGCATCAGACAGATCTATCGTAAAGAGAATTAGATATCCTTACCATTGATATCATTCAAATTATCCTAAGGAGTGATTTTACTCTCTCAAATAAGAGATCCAGTTGTAGTACTTAGGGATCGAATCCACACAGAGCTAGGGCACACAATAGATCTAAATAGTTTATGATTAAGCTAGGCTAATAGTTTATTAATGCAGTAAATAAAGTAAATTGCAGTGGTGAGCAAGACAGTTGCTCGGCTGATTGATTGAGGTTTGACGGAAGGATGGTTCCTAGACTTAGGGTTTCATTCAGGTTATTAGAACTCTAATCTATAGATGCTAAGGATTGATTCTAGAACTCGATATCTAATGCAAAAGACAACCAGCTCTCACTGTGAGTCTAATCTATTAACTAAGTTCTATGTTTCAGCATTCACATGTCAACACGGATCGAGCGTCGATCGATGCTATGGTATGAGCGTCGATCGATGCTTCAGTATGAGCGTCGATCGATCCTATGGTATAAGCGTCGATCGACGCTGCCTTAGGCAAGCGTTATCGATCTAATCGAATATGTTCAACTAAATTCCTAGACCAACTCTCGTATGCGCCTAGGTATCTAATCCAGCAGGATTCGGGTTCCGTTAATTGATTGTACTCTCGTGCCTCTCAATTGTCCTATGATTCTAGGTTCAAGCAATTATGGAGTTTCAAGAGGACTCTGAAGGAGTTCTTCTCTTCTCTCCTAACCTAGAACTATGAATAAAATAAAGCTTAAAGAGCGTGTAGCCGTCAACAATAGCTTAGAAATAACATAAATCGGTTTTAGGTCGTCCAACGACATTTTGGTAATTTGTGGTTACTTCTGGGTTTAAGTCGGTCATAAAATATCCTCGGCCGACATTCTGGCCTCCATGTCGATCGATGTCAAGAGTTCTTCATCGATCGACATACGTTCCTCTTCTCGACAGCTTCCTCTCGCGAGGCAGACTGACCACTCTTCAGTAAAACGGACATAACTTCTGCTACATGATGCTGAATGACCTCAAACTGGTGGAATTGGAAAGCTATCTCAAAAAAGCTCTATCTTGTGTCAAAAGAGGGGCTCATTATAGCGGTGGAAAGGTCTCCATTCATAGCTAGACATCTGACGCGCCTGTGCAGTTCTGCACCTCAAAAGGTTCCAAAATCACCATATTTCTCTAGAACGTACATGAACCTGAACTTGTAAATACTCTAAGTAGACTCTATATAGTAGTAAATATATATTAAAACACTTATAGACCATGGCCAAAAGTGGGTAAAATCCATCGTCAGTCAACCATCTTACCATCTGGCCACACAGATGGGTAACGTGAGTGTGAGGTTTCGTTTTTATTTTTCATTGCTTCTGTTTTTGTGTTATCCATTCAAATTTTATTGAGTGCGGCTTATTATAATCTTTAGTTTTATCGTATGCATATTGAAATAATTTAAGAGAAGAATGATTTAAAGGCTTACGATTCATAAAGTTTTCACGTCGTCACCAAAGAAAACATAAAAGTGGAGAAGTGATTCATATACATATTGGTTCAAGGAATAAAAGAATACAAGGAAATAATTTCGTTTAATAGCATATTCTGTGCAGGAGATAGTGTAGATCCATGCATATTCTCCATTATAGAGTCAAAAGGTCTTAGTGTTTCTTCTTGTATGCAAGGATATACAAAAACTAAAAAGCATAGATGGAGTGGAGAAGTGGTGGGGAAAACTAAAGGTGGAAACTTTTGTAGTCCAATTAGAGCATCTTTATCCCTAAAACAGGGTCTTTAATGATATTTTAGTAATAAATGTAACCTCAAGAACATTTGTTAAGAAATTCACATTTTGAGTGGTCCAATGGTAGTTTCTTAATTTGAGTTTCTTAAAAAAAAATTCAACTTTTTTTTATTAAAGATAAAAGTTATTGATAAATAAAACATATTAAAAGATAACACTTTAAACATAGAATTTAAAATAAAAACATAAAAACAAGGATTACTAATTAAACGAGAATAATTTGAAAGAAACATCCGAGATCAGTTGTTGTCTTCATCACATCCAAATTGACGCCATATATGTTCAACCAAATCAGCTTTCAATTGTTGATGCATTTGTCTATCACGAATTCTAGTTCAAGCACCCATCATATTGGCGATATTTGTAGGGATATCTGTAGAATACATGAGATCCACATGTGAACTTCCGTTGTCCTTGGCTTGTTGGAACTCTGAAACATCAATGAGTGTATTCATCTCGTTCGTCTTCTACTATCATATTATGGAGTATGATACATGCTCTCATAATCTTCCCAATTTGGATTTTATCCCAAAAATATGTTGGATTTTTAACAATGGCAAAACGAGTTTGCAAGACTCCAAAAGCACGCTCGACATCTTTTCGGACAGCTTCTTGATGTTGAGCAAATAAAACCTCTTTCGGCCCTTGTGGTATTGGAATAGATTGGATAAAAGTTGCCCATTTTGGATAAATACCGTCAGTGAGATAGTAAACCAAATGATACTCTTTGCCATAAACAGAGAAAGTGACTTGCGGAGCTTGACCTTTTACTATATCATCAAAGACAGGTGAGCAATCAAGAACATTGATATCATTTAAGGTACCTGGAGGTCCAAAAAACGCATGCCATATCCATAGATCATACGAAGCAACGGCCTCTAAAACGATTGTTGGTTTGCCCGAACCACGTGAATATTGACCTTTCCAAGCGGTGGGACAATTATTCCACTCCCAATGCATATAGTCGATGCTTCCTATCATCCTGGACAATTCACGATGCTCACCAATATCAAGTAGACGTTGAAGATCAGCCAGTGTCGGTCTTCTTAGGTACTCATCGCCGAATAAATAAATTATTCCTTCCACAAAATGTTCCACACATGACCGAGTAGTAGTTTCACCGAGTCGAAGGTATTCGTCAACAACATCAGCCGCAGTACCATATGCCAAGACACAAATGGCTGCTGTACACTTCTGAAGTGGAGAGAGACTAAGCCTTCCGAGAGCATCTTTCTTTTGTCGAAAGAATTCAACTTCATTGGAGAGTCGATCAACAATATGCATGAACAATGGCTTGTTCATTCTAAATTGTCATTGGAATAGATTTTCAGGATACATTGGAGTTTCACTGAAATAATCATTCCATAAACGTACATCACCTTCTTCACGATTTGTTTCGATATGAATTCGTTTTTTCCTTCTTCTCCTTTGTTGTCTTGATCACCATAATTAATGGGAAAATTCTTGAATGTTTGATCAAAATATTGATCAAAATGTTGATCAAAATATTGATCAAAATCTTCATCATCTACCCCCTCAAACGTGTTATGAGAAGAAGATGCCATATAATAGATCAAAATTTAGAAAGTGTTTTTGATACTAAAGTGTGAATAATTTTTGCGATCAAGGAAAAAGAGAGAATGAGACAATGAGAGAATGAGAGAATGGAACTTTATATAATGAGAGAGAGAGTTTTTTTGATGCTTTGTAAACCAAAATGAGACGGAGGATCGAAGGAGAGAAGACGAGTAATGCTTTGTGATTAAAATGCTTGGTGAAAAATTACTTTATATAGAGAAGGGTTCAGAAATTACAAGTCCATATAGTTGTCATACTCGTGACAAAGATAATGTGACTCTTGTGTGCATACACACAAACATAATGTGACTCTTGTGTGCACATACACACAAACATAAAGCGACTCTTGTCACCTCCAAATACAACTTGCGACGTCCAAACAAAACGTGACAATGCTCATGCACACATAAGGAAAACTCTTGTGACTTTCATATACGACTTGTGCATGACATCTCGTGACTTCTCTGGCACAGATACAGACATCTCGTGACTGTCTCTATGCACACGGAAAGATGTACAACAATAGACAAGTTAGCAAATGAAACAGAACATGTTTATATCATATTGAACATGCACATAGAAACAGAACATATCATATCATATCACATTGAAACATTGAAACATACAAGATCAAACATAGAGCATAGACCGCAGCCACATATACCATAGACCGAAGATGAAACATAGAGCAAAACAGAACATGAAAATAGATCAAATATGAAACATAGACCATAGACAAGCGTTTGACACTAATTACCCATCATCTCTGTAATTATCTTCTCCTTTAGAGCATTTTCAAATTCAGATAGGGGCTCTTTTTTGAAATGAGACTCTCGAGCAGACCCATCTTCTTAAGTCTTTCTTTAGCTGCCAAGTCTTTCTCTTTGATAGACCACATGCCCTCAAACTCTGACACACCCTGCTGATTTACTATTGTTCTCTTACCAGAAGCTCCTTTCGCTGCCTTAACACCAGGAGGACGTACGGTTTGGTTGATCACCTATAATGGTAGTTGCTTGAGAGCTTGTTGATTGTGCTCCATCCTCACACCTTCTCTTCTTAGCGCTTGATGACTGTGGTCCATTAAGCTTACTACTCGTCAGCGCACACCATTTCTGGTCGTTCTTCAACTCCTCCCAAGCATGGTGAAGGTTAAATTTAATCTTCTAATTTTTGTAGAAGATTTCGTGTGCCAGTTTAACAACATCACTCTCACTCTGACCACTAGTTTTTTGTCTTGTTGCAGCCGTATAGGCTCCACAGAACTTGCAAACAAGATCGTTCATCTTCTGCCACCTTTTCTTACACTGAATAGCCTCTCGTTCTTCACCTCTTTCCACATTTGGACTAGCTGAAAGTAAGCTGCAATGCGCTTCCATAAAGCACCTGCTTTCTGCTCATTGCCTACTACCGGATCCTTGCTGGTGTTTAACCATGAGCACCACATCTTCAGAGGGAGACCATTTCTTTCTTTCTTTGCGCTGTGTAGGTGAGTCTTCACAGAAGCTTGATGTTTCAGTACCTTGAGTACTAAACACATGCACTTGTGAACCGCAATCATAAGGAAACGGTTTGGGAAAGTGACAATCTTGTTGACTGTTCAAAAGGTTAACGAAATTGGAGGTCTGACTATATGGATTCGTAGAATCCATATCCCAATATGTCAGAGAAGTGGAGAAGTGAGAAAGAAGTCACAGAAGTGAGAAAGAAGAAGAAATGTGTTACAGGATGACAACAACGGGAGAGGATGTTGGAAGATGAAAAGAAAGATAAAAAATAACCACGGTTTTATAGATGAAAAGAGAAGAAGATTTTGTCAGATAGAGTTGCGTTGAGTAGACATGTATCTAACTTATTTATTACCTAACTACTATCAGAAGCATTCATCACAACAAGCATTCATCACAACAAGCATTCACTAACCATATCCTAAATCTAACAAGCATTCATCACAAGCATTGACTAACCTAACTACTATCCGGCCAAAGCAATTACGAAAATATCTAGAAAATGATTTCAAGTTTTGTACAGTTAGCTCAACGACAGTCTCAAGTTGTGTTTCCTTGTCGAAGTACTGGATGTGTAAGCCTGTTCACATCGCCCTCAACCCTGTCATAATTAGCAACACAATGAACTTAGATCACTTTCCAACTTGAACACACGCACTTATGTTATTCATATCCAGTGATAAAACACAAATTAAGATTTATGAAATTGAAAGCAGAAAAATGAGGTGAGAAAGTTAATTACTTGGAAAGTGATCTCCAAATTGTAGAGATTGTGAGCCAGAGCTGAAAGACCGACGGAGGCGACGCCATGAGGACCGAGACACTCGTCGTCCAAATGGGTTTGCATCGTTCTTCTGCCGGAGAAGACGAGAAGCGACGGAGGAGACGCCGTGAGGAGCATGACAGTCGTCGTCCTTGGAGGGTTTCGATCCTTCTTCTGACGGAGAAGATGGGAGAAGACGGAGGATCGTAAGAGAGAAGACGGACGATCAGTGGTGGATTTCGATGCTTCTACTGACGGAGAAGACGAGAAGCGACAAAGGAGACACCGTGAGGAGAGAGACACCGTAAGGAGCGGGAGAGTCGTCGTCCTTGGTGGTGGGTTTCTATCGGTGGAAGGTTACGATCCTTCCTCTGTCACGGAGAAGACGTGAAGACGAGAACGAAGACGGAGGATAGGTGGTGGAGGAGCGGTGGTGGGTTTTGATCCAAACTCTGTCACGGAGAAGACGACAAGAGGAGAAAGAAGACGAAGGATCGGTGGTGGATGAGCAGTGGTGGGTTTCGATCGAGATCAGTTTTGAGCCTTCCTCTGTCACGGAGAAGATGGCAAGACGAGAACGAAGCCGGAGGATCGGTGGTGGAGGAGCGATGGTGGGTTTCGAGCGAGATCAGTTTTGATCGAGATCAGTTTCGATCGAGATCAGTTTCGCTCCTTCGTCTGTGATGGAGAACACGAAAAGACAAAAAAGAAAAGAAAGACAGAAAAAAAATAGAAAAAAATACTTTCTCTAACTTGCCGACACGTGTGTGAAACACCACTCATAAAACCGATCACAAAATACTCCATTTAAGGATCAGTAATAACTCTTTTCTTTTGTTTTGATTTAATTAAATCATTTATTATACTTAAAACCCCTTTAAGGATCAGTGATAATGATGGTCTTATAGAATCCTAACCCTAACTCAGAGGTTAAAAAAAAAACTATACTACTCTATAGAAAAGGAAAAAAGGTAGAAAAGGAGAAAAGTTTGATATTCCTAGCTTAGACTTTTCCACCTTTTATCTTAGGGAAATTGGGTCATATAGCCACACAAAAAGCATAATTCACGTACTAGCTATTTACCCTACCAGACATATACACGCAGTTATGTATACATATTAATACTATAATATCCTTTGCATCAACCAGCGCAACCTGCTAAAAAAAATTAAAAAAATAATAATTACTAACCCCCAAAAGTAAATCGTGGTTACCGTCGATGGTTTTCTCCATCTCTTCGAACCCACCGTTTTGTTCCACACGTCGCCAGCGTCGGGTCATCGGCCTTCTCTGAGTTTATTCCTTCTGAAATCCTCCACCGCCACCATTGTCCCCAATTCTGAAATTGATTGCGAAAAGACATCGTTACAGATCCAAGCAGTGAGAAGGAGCAACCCGAACCTCTTTCTTTTCACATCGGCGCTTCGTCTCACACCGCTGCTTCGTTGTTACAATACTTTTCTTTTGTCTCTGTGAATTACCTAAAGTTGATCGAAGAAGATGAACAATTTTGTTATTGTGTTCTATTCTATATGTATAGAATGTAAAACAATCCGTATTTATATGTCTCTGTGGATTACCTAAAGTTGATAGAAGAAGATGAACAATTTTAGTTATTGTGTTCTATTCTATATGTATAGAATGTAAAACAATCCGTATTTATATTTTACTGTGTGATATATTCTATTACTATACTATTTTAGCAAGTTCCATTCCATTTGACAGGTACTAAAAATATAAGTATTTTGTTTAGAAATATAGTTTTAAAAATATAGTTTGTAATTTTTTTAACTTCTCACTATCATTATTTGTTTTTGAACCTGTAAAAATTGTACTATGATCGTTACATAATATTGTGTATTTTAGATTTTAACATTTGGGTTTAGGGTTTATATTTGGGTTTGGGTTTAGTAATTATAAGAGTTTAGTATTTAGAAGGTGAGGGGTATGGTCAGGGTTATCATTAATTTCTTTCATGCAATCATAGACATTTCATAATTTCACCAATATGTATTATGTTATTTATCTTGTTCCATTCTATTTGAGTTTATGGTTTATATTTGGGTAAGGGTTTAGTGATTAGAGTTTAGGGTTTAGTATTTAAAAGGTGAAGGTATATGGTTGAGGTCATCAATAACTCCTTCCATGCAATTATAGATATTTTATAATTTCACAAATATGTACTATGTTATTTATTTTGTTCAACAATTTCTCTATTCCATGTGCCTCATGAGAATGGAACAAAATATTATACTATTTCCATGTTTTGCTATTTGGGATGGGGTTTATATTTTTGCTTTGGGTTTAGTATAGAGGGTTTGGGTTCACTCTAGCGAAACAGTAGGTAATTCAATGTCAACATGTAAAATTACAAAATTTGAACAATCTTTTTTATCACGTGTGTATTCCATACTATTTTAGGTATATAGAATAATACCTATACACCAACACTTCATAACATATGTTTACATTTGCTTTGTAAATGGACACATTTTTAACGTTAACATGACAACCATTTGTTTCAATTGTTTTACTGCCTTCAGATAAACCATTTGCGCTAAATTAATTTTCTCCGGTTGTTGTGTTTTAATATGTGATTCTCATAGCGCCACAAAATCCACATACCATATCACTTGTAACTGGTAACCTATTAAGGGAAATGGCATAACTGGAAGAATTGTGTGTTAAATCAATTTACATGAGATATATGGCTACTTCACAAATTAGCCCTTTATTTTATCTTGTTCTCAACAAAATAAGATTCAATCATCTAGACTAGATATGGATGCTATAATTTTATGAAGATCTATACGATCGTTTAAGAACTTTCAGTTTTATGCAAATATGATCTACAATATGGAAGTTGTACTTCGGTAACATCATACATTATAACAAAACGTAGAAGAAGTTTTCTTTTTTTTCTCATTTGACATAGAAGAAGTTATCTTAATAATATGTTAATAGTTTTTTTTTTCTGAAGTGTGTATTTTTATATAGATGCTTCAAGTATTCATAAAGGGTGCAAATGAATGACATAATTTGGAAAAGGAAAACAATGAACACACTATGCCCTTTTTCAAAAATAAAAATAAAAATAATAATGAACACATAGAAGTTGTCGTGCACAAAAGAAAACACACATCTGATAGTTAGAAGAATAAAACATCTCTGATTTGACACAATAAAAGAAACATGTAGGGCATCTAGACTCACTGCCCAATTTTCGTTGACGTCAGATTTTCATTTTCCATTCAAGACAAATTATTAACACCAATCACTAAACTTTTGCTTTTGCTTGGACATTATTTTTTATCCTAATAAATTTGTGACTTTTACGTCTACAAATGTGACTTTTTATGTCTACTGTCTATATTGTACATTTAGCTAGAACAGTCTCTACGTAATTACGTCTAATAAAATAATCATTCACGAAAATACCATTTGTTATTCCGAAAATGATTATTTTACTTAATTATCCTGGTATTCATCTTTTATTTACAACATTGTCATTATCATCAATATACCAACCACCATAAACAACCAATTTTAAACTTTAAATGCACCTAAAATCAACATCTACATTTTTATATCCTCATTTCTTACATACACAAACTATTTTTCTTTCACTTTATCTCTCATTTCATTCAAAAACCTCAACCTTTTGATTTCAAAATTTATAAGTTTATTGGATTTATTCAAGTTCATGTTTTTGGTCAAGAACGGTATGTAACTTTTATTAAGAAGTTATGTGTGCTTGGAGAAGCTAAACATGAATCTTACCAAATCTAAGAACGATATTTGAAATTTTTAAGATCGGTTTTGCGAAGAAGTCTTCTTCGCAAAAAAAATTCTAGAGAAGTCTTGTCCGATAAGCATGTCAGTTTTGCAATTGACTGAAGTTTTCCTGATATTTAACTTTTCGGAGAAGCCTTCTCGATATGTCTTCTTACAGTTACATAAAGTCTCTAAAATCTGGCAAGAAGCCTTCTCGATAAGTCTTCTTATTAGTTTTGCAATTGCCAATAAAAATTAAACATTTAATATTAATTATAAGACTTCTTGAGAAGTCTAATAGCGGAAGACATCCCACAAAGTCTTAAATTTTATTCTGTGATTTTAGTCAAACATTTGGCTACGAGAGCAAACGTCAATAGAACTATTGACTTAGAAAGATAAACATGGTCAATTGCAAAAGTAACTTAGGTAGACTTGTTGCGACACTTCGGAGAATTCAAGTGACTGTAAGAAGAATTTTATATGAGTTTTCCATGAAAAAATCAAATTTTTGCAAAACTAACCTGATATCAGAAAAGTCTTTTTTGGTATTATCGAGAATTTTTTAAAAATAAACGTAAGCAAATATTTACCAAGGAAGACTTCTCTAGAAGTTTGATAGTAGAGCATACTTCTTAAGAAGTCTTCCTTCGTAAATTTACAATTGAAAAAGTAACCTAAATATAATACTTCTGTAGAAGTCTTCTACGTCTTATTAAACTTTCATTTTCTCCAAATTTAAAATGATGTTTTAAAATTTTCTTTTTTAATTCATGTCTATTAGTCAGTATTGAAGCTTCTGAATAAAATTCATAACTTAATTGGTTATAATTATGAAGTTACAAAAATCCATGTTTATTAATGTTTCTAGCTAAGAAGCTTTTCCGTTAGTTTTTGTAAAACTTACCTTTTCTCTAAATTGCTTTTTAAAAAAATAAGATTTTTTTGTTAATTCATGTATATTTGTCAACATTGGAGCTCTTTGATGAAATTTATAACTTGATTGTTAATAATTATTAGGTTAGAAATATTCATGTTTATTTATATTTCTAACTAATGAGATCATATGTTTTAGTTATATGGTTCATAATGTCAAAGGAGCAGAATGTTATTTTTGAGTGATAATTCTACATAAATTGAAATTGCTGAAATGGCTCGAGAAGATTATAACATGGATATGAACACGAAGTTGGTGGAGTTAACTTACTCATAACCAAAGTATTTTATCTATCCATATCGAGTGTTATAAACTCATTGTTATGTTTGGTGTGCTTTGGAACTTATATTAGTGTGTTATCAACTTATTGTTATGTTTGTTACACTTTGGAACTTATATTATTGTGTTATGGACTTATTATGTTTGTTATGTTGAACTTGTGTCAAGTATTATATTATTTTAAACCTTCATTTTAAGTTGCATAACCATAATCTTAACAAAATATTTACAAAGAAAACAATAGCTTATGATTGCAAAAAAATTGAATGAATGTAAGCATTAGAAAAATATTTTTTTATAGATTGAGACAAAGTGGATATATTGCTTATAATGATATAAACTATCAGTGTAATTTGACTGTGAATTAGAAGTCTTCCCATAGAAATCTTCTCTAGAAGTCTTCTAATTTGTGGTCAAATTTTATTTATAATTTAAGTTTCCTTTTAAATTTTATTTTCCCGCTTAATTCAAGTAAAGTCTACCGTGAAATCTTCGAAGAAGTCTCCCTATAAGTCTACTGTGAAGACTACCTAGAAGTACAGTATGAAGTCTATGTCTTTAGATCTAGAAAAACATGCATATCAAAAACTGTTTAAAATGATTTCAAGTAGATAAATTTTCAAAAAAAATAAAAATTATAAGATTAAGTAAAAAAACAATTACAATAAATTTAATATATATTTTAATTTAATTTAACATAAAAAGCAAAAATATACTTTATATCATTTAAAAAATATAGTAATAATAATTTTGAATGGATATTTCTATTTTTATTTGGTTTAACACACGTAAGAAATGAATATATCAAAAATTTAATGACTTATATCTTACTTTTTAGAAAGAGAGATAAACCATGAAAATACAAATTTTATCTTAAAATAATAAGAAAATAGTCACATTTATTTTGAATTTAAAATTTTATTTTATATTTAGAACACAAAAATACAAAAAAATTATAATTGTTTAAAAATAAAATCTTTCCAATTTTGGCAGTTTGCATAGCATAACTTTCAAGAAGATTTCTCGGAGAGTCTTCTGAGAAATCTTCAAGAGAAGTCTGCTAATGAAGTCCAAGTCTATGATTGTCCTCAGATATGGAATACTTGCATATCCAAAATGTTAAAATGACTTCAAAACAATGAATAACTTAAAAAAATAAAAGTTTTTATGATTAAATAATAAATAAAATAATCACATTTGGTTGAATCTATAACTTTTCAGAATCTAATATATAAAACACACAAAATACATATCCAAAATTTATGATTCTACCTTTTTTTGTCATCGGATCTATTTTAAATGAGTGGAAGATGAAAACCTGCAAAACAAAGATAAAATAGTGAAAAAGACATGAGACAAAAAGATGAGAAATTGTTCTAAAGTTTGGTGTTTTCAAATTTAAAGAAACTATGAGTTTTCCTGCACCGTGCACAGCTATAATAGTTTTAATACAATATTATTTTATTTTAAAAAAAATTAGTTTACATGTAGGCACTATTTTATTTTACTTTTAACCTTACCGGTTTGAAAAATAAAGCCACACATATATTTTGTAGTCTTGTTTCTTTTATTTTATTAAATCTTTCGATTTGATTTAATTTAAATATGTCTATGATTACTTAGTCTTAAATATATTTTTATTTGATTAATATTAATTTATTTTTTTATTTGTTAATGTACACTTAGAGTTAATTTTGATTATATATTTATACAAAATATGATACATAATTTTATGTAAAATAGTTGTAATTATATTTATTTTTTTAGTTTGATATATATTATTTAAGGTGATATATGAGAATTAGTTATTAAATTATTTATAAAGTGTTGTCAAAAATAAATATCTATATAGAAAGTTTAATTTAATAATGATAAAAATATTTCCAAAAATAAATGTTTATAAAAAAAACAATCGTACATGTCATAATTACGTTGAATCTAGGGTATTTTTGCAAAAGTAAAAGTGATTACAATTTTTTTTGTTTGGTCATAATGAGATTGTAATTTCACTATCATTTTTGGTTATTTTGTTTTTTATTGAATCTAGGGTATTTTTGCATTTAAATCAAATTTTAGGTCATTTTTGGAAAACCCCCCATTTTATTTTAGGTCAAATGGTTTTTTATGCCCTTTTGTTTTTGTTATGTTTTTTTGTATTGCATCTCTAGTTAGGACTGTGCAAATATTTACTTTTTATTTTCTTATTAATATTGACTTTAAGCTTAAATAGTTTTGGAATTCATGCTATGATATTTTTTAAAAAACTATTTCACCTTTATTTGAATACAGTTACTTGAATATATTGTTTATATTGTGAAGATAAACTTTTCAGTTTTGTTTTTATGTTTATTGGTTTATTTTTTATATTTTGTTTTTCAAAAGAATTTGAAATATATTTTTGACATGTATTAGTTTTTTTTGTTGCTTTCCACAATACTTTGTTAATTTTTCATAACTTTAGTTTAATGTTGTAAAAGGAAAAACTGTTACCTATGTTATAAAAGGAAAATTGTTTTGGTTGTGATTTTTTGTTGTTGTAAATTTTTCTAATTTTGAGCTATGTGATCAGAAATAGAAAACTAAATTCCATCAGACTAACTCCTTTTGTAAGCATATGTTTAATGAAACATGAAAATCAATATTATAAATGCACATTTTTTTGTTCATTTAAATTTTTCATTACAATAAGTTTAGTTTAATATATTTTGATTAAATTATAGGTCGTTACTGAATTATTATTTTTGATATTTTGATGTCAAATTTAGTTGAGTGGAAAATGAACTAATCATCTAAAATGATTTATCTGTTATTTAATATTGTCTTAAAATTTTAGTATAAGTTAAGCCGCTAAATGTATGAGACAAATATTAAAATATTTTAAAATTAAAATGACGTGTCAATAGTAAAATTGTTGTAAAATATGGCATGTCATTCTTTAAAGAGAATGATCAACTTTATTTATATAGATAAAAATAATTTATTATTTATTTTATTTCAATGAAATCAATTTTATTTTTAAAACACTTTAAAACTATTATGATATTATTTTAAAATTTTACACTTAAAACATATATATATATAGTACATATTTTATATAGCAAATAATCGAGCTAGAGCAGCATAACTTATATATGCAAATTTTATTCTTTAAAAATTCTTACTTTTACATAAGAACATAAATATAGAAAAATATTTTTTTTACATATTAATAAACTTATTGATTAATAAAAATACATAATCACAATATTAGTAGTTTATATACTTTTCACTGTATAGTCATGAAAACTTTAACAAGACTTTGCTTAGTTAAACATTTCAAACCCAAAGTTTCTTGAAAATATATAATAACTAAATGTTTAATAAATTATAAATGAACTGTATATAGTATTATACAAATGGTAAAATTATTTTGAAATTTCTATCTATTAATCTTAGTTTTTTTTATTGTTTTTTTAATTTTATTATGTTTGTAAGAAAAATCAAATATACTGATATTATAAAGATATTATAAACTACAAACATTACAAATTCAGTATACCCGCCGATCCAAAGGTAGGAAATTAAAACAGTAACCAAAATTTATATAAAAATCTTCTAACCTAATAGAAAAAAGTTATTATGACCAAGTCATTTTAAATACGTGAAAAGCCAACCCTTAAATCGATTATTTTTTCATCAACATACAGAGATGATATCACTCAAATTACCCTATGAGCAACTTTACTCTCTCAAATAAAATGTTCAATTGTAGTGATTATGAATAGAATCCACAGGGAGCATGGACACAATAAACTCAATACAATAAAGATTAAGCTAAACAATATATTATTAAAGCAGTAAATAAGTAAAGCAGTTAGTTGTTTGATCTGTAAATTACGAGAAAAAATAGTTAGATCTATTGTTTCAGGTAATCAGGATTATAATGATATAGAAGCTATGGGTATTTGAATAACAATTCTTAAACTCGAATTCTAATGTAAAGATATCTAGCTGTCGCTGCAAGTCTAATAAAGTTTCTAAGTCTATTGCTCCAACTTTCGTTTGTGAACACAGATCGAGTGTCGATCAGCGCTACCTTTCTAGTGTCGATCGATACTACCTTAGGCCGATTTTAAGGTTCTATTCGATAAGTTTACTAATCGTCCTAGATCATTTGTCGCATGTTTCTAGCAATCCTAGCTCAAGAGAATTAATCCAGGTAAAGAACCTACCGTCATAGTTGTATACAATTTTAAGATCATGATTCTAGTTAGCTACTCTAAAACACAAGCATTAATAGCAATTCTAATGAAGGATGTCTTATAATTTCACCCTAGCAATTCTATAGCTTTGGCTAATCCATCAAAACCCTAATTAACCCTAAATCTAACAAGAGAAACTACTCAGACATGATCAAGCAATCATGATAATAAACTGAATAGAATTCATAGAATATAGTTAAGAAATCAATGGAGTTCTAATACAAAGCTCTGAAGAAGTCTTGGATCTTCTCTCCAAATCTACTGAAAACTCTAAAATTGTTTGCTTTAAATTCCATCCATTAACTCGATTGTTTAATCGGTCTTGAACAAAACCAAAGATTTGGATCTTTGATCCACCCAAACTCTCTGGTATTCCCAAATATGTTCCCATGCCGCCTATATTTTGAATTCCAAGAATATCCCACAGCTCCTGGCATCTAGATTCCTCAATCTTATGTCCAAATTGAATTGAAGATTTTTGAAAATTTAGTAGCTGGCCCGACACTTTTACATATTCTTTCAAATTCCTAAGAATGGTTTGACATTCCTCTTTTTGTTCCTCACAAAAAAAGTGACTATCATCTGTAAAGAGCAGATTAGATATCGATGAGCAGGAGCTTCTCTCTTTCAGCCTTTTTGATATTCAAAATTAGGGCCTCCGCACACATAATGGATAAGTAAGGAGAAAGTGGAGCACCCTGATGCAATCCTCTCTGAGGGATTATATGCCTTCTTGGATGTCCATTCAATAGTACTCGATATTATACCAAAGATATACATTCCCTCATTAGTTGGATCCATTGAGGATCAAATCCCATTTTGTGAAGCAATGCTTGAATAAACGACCACTCTATCCTATCATATGCTTTATTCATATCCGTTTATATTGACATAAACTTTCTTGGCATGATTTAATGAACCTTAAACCATGAAATATTTCCTAAGCAATAAGAATGTTATACGAGATCAATCTTCCAGCTACAAAGACCGATTGTGTTTCCGAGATAAGTCTCTAAATTTTATTTTTAAAAATTGACTTTTGCGTGTTCACAAAGGGTTGGTCAACAAAAAGTGAGGCTCAAAATGGATAGTTTTTAAACGGCCGAGATTAAAATGATTTAAAGAAAAAATCATGTTATTTCATTTTTTTTAAAGATATGATTTTTTAACGGCTTTCTCTCTTTTAAAAGTAAGAAAATACCGGTTGTAAACGACTAAGAAAGGCGCTAGACTCAGATAAATTCGCCCGTAAATAAAAATTGCATACCAGATAGATTACTAAGGGTTATATGAAGAACATTCTTGAACTCAAATTACAGTATTCAAGTCAATCAACTTTCGTTGCATAGACTATCTATGTCTAGATCCTAAAATTTCAAATCTCTTTGCTAATTCAATAGTTCAGACAATCATTCAACACAAGTTTGATAAATTCACAAAATTCATAAACAAAATCTCTTTGCAAATAGGTATTTTGTTCATATAAAATTAATCCAGCCAATCAATAACACTTTGTGTCTACTAACTATCTTAAGATCTAGATTCTAGGTTGTCAATCTAGAACTAGCATTAAGATCAATCAAGATGAAGATATAATTTTAGCCTAAAATTCTATCAATTTAACAATTCATAAACCCTAGAAATACACTAAATTTAACAAGTACGTTACTCAAACATGATAACAGAAACCCAAATCAATGAATAAATACAATGCATTAAGAACTCAATAAAGTAATAAGGGAGTTCAAAATCTACTCTCTACCGAGTTCTGATTTTATCTCCAAAAGCTATAAAGAAACCTCTCTCTTTAATTCTAAAGAAGGAATTACAAAATTTCATAAACCTGATAAAGTCTAAAACACGAAGCGGATTTTTTGAAAATAATGGAAACTTTGGGCCTGTATTCAATTCTTGAAAATTCTTTAAAAACTCGTTGAGAAGTGATTACTACGATTGGTGTGATCGACACCAGGCCAAAATATCGACTCTGACTTGATGTTTTCCGATCCAACTCTCCCCAACTTCCAAAGTGCTTCAGAATCTCCAATCTTGTCCAAAATGTACCTGAACTTGCAAAAACTCATATAGACTAGAAATAACCAAAAATACTCAAAACAAACTTATATCATGGTCAAAAAGCCATAAAACCATGATATATCAACTCCTCCAGATTAAGCTTTTGCTTGCCCTCAAGCAAAAAAGAAGACTAAACATGTGAAAGAGGTTTGAAAATATAGGAACTCACATTTTCTTTAGAACATCACTTTCTTTAATACGAGTTGAATCCCCATCAACTAGTACCAACCTTAGAAGGTACTTCCATTTACTCGACCCATGCTTAGCAACCTAACCATTCAGCTTATAGCTCATAAGAGATATGTAAATTCACGAGCACTGGCCTCATTTAAGGATTTAAAGTGCAGTCTCATCGAGAAAATATCGATCACAAGACACATAGACTCTTGCCCATCCAGATTTCTAATCACACAAAATGTTTTACTCTGGTTCATTTCCTCTCCCTTTTCTCGCTTATGTCAGTCAATTTCTTCCTACTTTACAGGATATCATTTTATTTTTTCTATCGACAAGTTTATTGGACATGCTTCCATGATACAAACAGTAATTGTGGTTTTCACTAGATTCTAAATAACTTCTTTTGACATTTATCCTTTGTTCTTTTCAGTCATACACTCTTTTATTTTTCTTTTTTAATTGAAGGGAAGAGATAGGGGAACCATAATCACACATACTATTATTTTTCATATCTGAACAAGGAATCTAATCATGTGTAAACCAATGCCCAAGACAGAGAATCAAGTAGATTAATTTTTGAGGTCAGCTTTGGATCCTTCAAACATCCTCACTGGCATGGATCTTATTGGCAGATCAATCCACTTTTACTTTTCTATGTCATACAGTTTGCAATCAATAACTGAAAGAACAGTCACTGAGGTAACATTTCGATGATTAGTTCCAACAAAAAAGTCTCATATTTTCTAACTAGCTCAGTTTTGACTAAACAAAACAAGACAACTGACTCTCAGAAACAAACACACAATCAGTAATTTCTTCCCTCATACTTAAACAACATTGTCCACAGTGTTACAGATTCTGAAGTTGGTGAAAATAAACAAAAGAAAAAACAGAAAACTTACGTATGTTCGAGTTAGGTGTCGGCTGACACCAGGGTGGTGTCGATCGACACTGCTTGTTCCACAACACGGACCTCTTCTTTCAAAAAAATTTAGCAAATGAGGTTCCTCCCACAAAGCGCTTGTTGTAAGTCACTAACTCAGCTTTGGAGGCTATATTCAGTCCGAATGAGAATGAGAACTTTCTCCAAAAAAAATTCCAGTGTCAAATATCTTGAGCTTCATCACACTCCTCATGAACCCTTTCAAAACATCATGCCGTTTTTCTTTCAAATCTAAGGTGATAACAGTTCAAACTTTTGAAAAGGGTTGTGAAATGACTTTGCTTCGCACCTTGTACTCAATCACACCATTTGAACAGCTTTGAGGGATATCAATGCCAAGTGAGGATGCCCTCGATAATTTTCCTCTTCATCTTTTCTTACACTTTCCCCCAGGCATATGTGATGCATTATTCATGGCTTGTTTGACATGGCCTTAATCACTTATGTATTCTTGAGGAATCGCTACAAGCAAAGGAAAATCACTCACAACAATGCAGGAAGCTAGATGCATACCTTTGTCTTGTCGCACAACTTTGTAGTAGACATTCTTATCAATGTTTGCAAATGAAAAATTTCCCTTAGAAAGGTCAACTACTCCTACGACTATAGCTAGAAAAGCTCTTCCCTGAATAAGAGGTATGTTTGAACCATTAGTACCCATCTCCAACCCCTGAAAGTCAATAGAAACAATGCAATTCTCAACTCTCACCTCTAGAATGTTGACAATAAATTTTAGAGATCTGGTAGAGAATGATACAAAAGTCATAGTAAGTTTCAGAGCTTCTGTAGCAAGATCTAGTCTCTCAGCAATGTCCTTAGCCATGAGACTAATTGTAGACCATGTATTGCAGAGAGAATCAAAGAATTTAACTCATGATATAGTGCATGGAATCACAAATTTCCTAGGGTCTTCCAACTTTGTCATCTTCTTCACCCATGTAGATGTACCTCTAGATTCATCAAATATTGCTTTAACCTCTTTCATAGTTTCACTGGTGTGTTTGAATAAATGATATAGGTGGAAATCATCCCAAGCTTCCTCAAAGGAGATAATATCACAAATCCTTTTCACCATCTTATTGAAAGATACTTTTTCCATTGATGGACTCGTTCGGATGCTTTGGTACCACATGGTATGTGACCTTAGGTTTGTAGACTCTCTCCCCAACCAATTTTTGGCGTTTCAGAAACAGAGAAGGTCTTGTTCATGCAGGATGTCAACAAATACTAAATGGATGTCGATCGACACCAATTTTTGGTGTCGACACCTATGTATCGATCATGGTCGATTTCAGTTCATCTTTGAAAAATCTTTGTTTCTCATTTGGGGGTAACCTTGAGCCATAAGTCTTACTTTGTTTCTGATTACATTGTCTTCTTCATATGTTTTGTTCTTGTAAATCCACTTAGGTCTCACAACATTAACGTTTTCACGCCTCAGAAAAAAATCTCATACTTGAAGGCAAGTGAACTACTCCATTTCTTCATGCATTGCATAAGTCCTAAATTCATAATTCAATAGATGTTCTTAGGCTTAATGAACATTTATAGTACCTTCTAGAGATTTAGTTGAGACGTCTACAAAAGTCATAGTAAGCTTCGAGCTTTTATGCAGAGAGCACTAGAGAACTCAACTTATTATATAATGCATGTAACCACAAATTTTCCATGGTTTTCGAACTTTGTCAGCTTACTCACCCATGTAGATATACCTCTTCGTCAAATAGTGCTTTAACCTCTATCATAGTTTCACTTGTGTGTTTGAAGAACTGATACAAGTGAAAATCAGCCCAAACTTTCTCAAAGGAGATAATATCAAGAATCTTTTTCACCATCTTGTTGAAAGCTAGTTCTTTTCCATTGATGGGCTCCTTCTGATGCTTTGGTACCACATGATATGTGACCTTAGGTTTGTAGAGCCTCTCCCCAACCAATTTTGGCATTTCAGAAACAGCTGGTTATGTCCATGCTGGGTGTCGACCAATACTAAATAGATTTTGATCGAAGCCTACTCTTGGTTTCGACACCTTCGTATCAATCGTGGTCAATTTTGGTTCATGTTGAGAAATCTTTGTTTCTCATTTGAGAGTAACCTTGAGCCACAAGTGTTGCTTTGTTTCTGATTACATTGCCTTCTTCATATGTTTTGTTCTTGTAAATCCACTTAATTCTCACAACATTAACATATTAAGGCCTTGGAACCATATCCCACACTTGAAGGCGAGTGAATGCTCCATTCTTCATACATTGCATCAGTCAAAAACTCATAATTTCAAATACTATAAATGTTCTTAGGCTTAATGGATGAGATGAAACATGCAAATTTCACCATTTCCTTAGAGTCTATTTTCTTCTTGCGAGTCACTCTCTCGTCAAAGACACCAGCAATGACATTTTCTGGAGAAGGATTCTTGTGGACAATGACTTGATTGGGTAGCATCGGAACCTCAATCTTTGTTTCCTCATCCTCTTTGTTACTAGTATTCTCTGTAATGAATATCTGATGTGTAACATCCTCATTTCTATAGGTCACCCTTTCCTACGAGAACCCAACTCTGTCTTCAAAAACGGCATTAAAATTGTCTCTAATAACTTTGGTGCATTTATTGTAAACTTTATATACAGTGTTGTTGGTAGAATAACCATAAAACATTCCCAAACAACTATTAGCATGAAATAACTCTTAATAATTGATGTGGGAGATATCTTTATAAAATACTTAAGAAGAACAACTGGTCAAGAAGTTGGCATTTTTTCGCTGATATATATGTTTAAAGTCTGATCACGACGTAACAAACATATGGCAAACTTCAAGTTTACTAGGAATGCTTTTCAGGACCTTTTAACTTGGGAAGATACTCAGCACTTTTAAGAGCGAGTTTTACTCGTCTTTGTTTACAATGGTAGTAATTTTATTGTGACACGGTTTCTGAGTCGTTCAACTCGGATTTTCACTTCCTTAGTGAGGACGAGTTTAATATGATATATTTCTCGTATTATTAAACACGGCGAAGTACTCAAACTGTCTGAGGTTAATTCAACTTAGATTCATTGTATTATTAAACTTTTTGTTCTTTTGTATAGTTGTACTTTTGAATCATCAGCATACCGCTCAAGGTGGATCAAATCATATGTAGTTCCTCTTTTCTGCAAGAAGAGTGATCTTACTTGTAATATCTCTCGAGCTTCATTGGGTTCCACGATTGCGGCACCACTTCTCTGAGTGATATCTAAAGTCGGAAGACACCTGGATGGCTGGATTGATGACTTTGATGATCTAGTAGGGATCTTTTCAGTTGGTTCTGATTTAACCTGCTTGGAAGTCTTAGTGTTTTTAAACACTTTTCAGAGGACAAGGTCACCAAGCTCAAGTGTTCTAGTGTTCAAATGACTTGTGGTGAGATTATGTATCCAAAGAAAAGCTTGATCTTGTCACTCTATTTTATCCAAAGCATCCATCATCATTTTCTTGTTAAGGGCAATAAACTAAGGCATCTGGATTGACGAAGACTAGGAACATTGACCTCGGCCGAAACCATTGCTTCCACACCGGATGCTAATGAAAACAACATCTTTCGTTTTGCACCTGTTGGTGTAGTTCTGTGTGACCAGAGAACATTTCTAACTCAAAGTTTGGTCGTGGGTTTGATCCCACAGACGGTGTCAATTGTTTAATCTGAATTCAGCGTGTTTGAGATGAAAAATACAAATTCGATGATGTTTATTTGAAAGAAGTTTATTGAGAGATTAAAGATATATTACAAAATAAAAGATAGCAAAATCGTACACGAGTAAGAACTCGACAAGAACAGTAAAGCTATGAAAACCTTTGACTTATCCTCTTTGACCACCTCTCCTTTAAATGGGCTAAATTCGACCTAGTTAACGCGCTTATCAAGTAATCCATTTCTAACCATTGATGGTCCAATAAACCAGAACCCAAGCTTCTGTGTATGCAGTGATGTGTAGTTTGGACCGGTCTAAGTTAGGTTAACACAATTCTATAAGAACCAGTACAAAATAAAACGTGATTTTCAGTCTGATTCGTGGTTTGCCGCCTAAAACACTAAGGAAAAGAATACTATATTTGGTTCTGTAACTGTAAAATATTGTACAAACTCTTAACCAGCGAAAACGTTATTAGATCTCAAAATCTTGAATTGGGTAATATGTTTTGTGCTTATATATGCATTTTTGTTTACCCCAATATTTGTTTTTTTTTTATCAAACAGGCACCGTTCGTGGGCTTTGCGCACTCTTGGACCAGCTTGGTAAGTTCTTTTTGTGTTATTTTTATTACAACTCTTCTTTGTCAACCATGTTTAACCTCTTAAACAAAAAAAAAAAACATGTTTAACACAAGATTAAACTACAACAAGAGCTTACTCAAGATTAAACTACAACAAGAAACTGTAAATTATAAATAGTCAAGATAAATTATTCTTTAACTGTTCTCTGTCAAACATGTACAACCGTAGAGTGTACTAAAGATAAATTATAATAAATACCAAAGTATTTTGGTAAAATAGATAGTCGAATAAATAATAAAGGGTCCAAAATCATCTTTTGATCTTATTCTTTTAGGGAAATACCTTTTGTCCCGATGTGACTGGAAATACAAGAAAACCTATTTTTTATGCTATATCTTAGGTTGGTTCAATAAGTTTAATGGTGATTAACTAGTTAATATTATATACTTCTTCAAACCTTTGATCCATATATACTATTTATAGTTTTCCAATTCTAGTCATTCCATCCCCCTAGTTGAATGGTGGTTAACCAGTTAATAAGTGCTTTTTGTTGACGTGTCGCTCATAGGAGAGCTTTCTAATTAATTGTTATAATTTTATTGGTTGATGGTTTTTAATTTTTTAATTTATTTAATTAAAGTTTTTAAAAGGAAACTAATCCTAGAATTACCTAATCTAATATATATTTCCAAACATACAATTAAACATCTTAAATATAGATGAATTAATATAATTTATTTATACAAACAATTTAGTATCATAAATTAAATTATATAAATTGATAATATACATTTTAATACATATGATACTACAGAAACAATTATAAAAACGGTTTTTAATATATTTATATTAGTAGTGAATACAATAAATCATAGATTCCAGAAAACTAATAAATGTAAACTTAATAATATTAATTAAACTCACTTATTCACTCTCTCTCTCTATGTATATATATATTCTAAAATGTTTCAAATGAATGCAAAATAGTCAAATATATAATTAAAAAAAATTCTCATCATTTTTCAATGACAATATGATATCATAGAGTTATCACTTTTAGAAATGATTAAAATATTTTTATATTTCAAAACATAAAAATTATATGGTAAGTCATCTAAAATTATATTAATCAAGAAATATTATTTAATTCATCTATTAGTATAAAAAGATGAATTAAATTATTATATGGTAAGTCACTTAAAATTATAATATATGGTAATTCATTTAAAATTATTATATAGTAAGTCATTTAAAATTAAATTAATCAAAATATTTTTCACATGCTTTTCCTAGAGTTAATAAAATTAGCATGTTTGTTTTGAATAGTAAAAAAATAAAGGAGACATTAATAAAAAACCAGAGGGGAGAATAATAAAATATGTTTGTTACGTTCTTGGTTGTTTTATATTCTTATATATTTTATTTTATTTTTTTGTCGAGATGCATGTATTTTTTGTGTTACTATAAATATGAACTAATTAGTTTTATGTGTTTTTAAAACATTGTGATAAATTGAGTAAGAAAGATCAATAAAAATGACATGTTCTACAATTGTTAAAGTCGAAGATAGAAAATATAATCTAAATTGCACGTCGGATAAATTATTTAAAAGTAATGAGATGTATATTTTACGGTATAATAAATTTTAAAAATGTACGATAATAAAATTTTAACAAACACGCACACAAATAAAAATATTTTATTTTGATATAATATAGGATCTCACATTAATATTAAGTATATATGCCTAAAATAACAACATTTGTTATTTAAAAATTTAAACTTTATATTTTATTAATTAATCAGATTTAATTAAAATGGGTATGTTTTAAAGGAATGAATTGTTTGTTTAACCAATTTAAGTTTTATGTTAAACACTAAATAAAAATGAGTAAGAAAGTGTGATTTTTGATTTGACAAAATTATGAGAGAAATTACTTAGACTACCATTTTCCTAATACATGTTTTCATGTTTACATTAACCAAATTTATCTCTTATTTATCCATGGTTTTAAAGAGATAAATTATACTATATATAAATTGAGAAGTCACTTTAGTGATTTTTTTCTTATGTATTGTTAATAGGTTAAGTTTTAGAAAATGGTTATAATTTGATTGGTTTTTGACGTTTATTAGTTATTTATTTCAATCAGATCCAAAAATAAAAGGTAACTATAGAACTAATTAATATAAATTACCAAATAACACATGTAATATTACAAATAATAGTTTATGATAACCAATTGTAGAATCGGAAAAATAATATATATGTTTTATCAATTTATTTTTCTTTATCAATTATTTATATATAATTAAATAAAATACTTTAATTTTTTTATTGAAAAAAATTAATGGTTATATATTCTTTTATAAAAGAAAGAGCTTTTTATGTTTTCTAAATATCTTCATGATAAAAGCATCCGATCATTGTATTGGTCCTACATAAAAAACACTATTTTTTTATTTCTTGAAAGCTAGAATATTCCCGATTTTTTCATGTGTTAAAATAAAATAAAAAGTAATTTTACTTCCAATTATCTGAATTAATTATAACATTACTTTTCTGTAAGATAAATATTTGTAATGACTAAGGTTTACGTTCTTGAACTAAAATCTCACTGATCTTCTAATAATATATACTGAAATTTTTGATCATCCAACTATTTGAAATTAAAAATTAAAATTTTAAAATTTTAATTATTTTTCAAAAATTATAACAATATAAACATAATATATATTTCTTCATATAATATAATTACCCGCAAAATTGCGGGCAAACACCTAGTCTATATTATTAAAAGAGAAGTACTCATTTGAAAATGTTCTTACTTCATTAATTAAACTTCCTATTTTTTTGCTTGTCTTTTTCAGTTGCATTTATGAAATATCCTAAAACGAAAAAAACTACCTAATTTATTACTTATCTTTTCAGTTAAATTAATGAAATATGCTTAAATGAATTTAAACTTCCTATTTTATTGTTTGTCTTTTTCACTTACCTTAATGAAATATCCTTAAATAAATTTGGACATAATGTCATTTAATCAAGCAAGAAAACTCATGAGTTATCCTTACGTGCATAATTTTAATAATAGAGATTTTAAAAAACGTGCATCATTAAAATGTTACCTAAAACATGCAGCACTAATATATAACATGCAACAATAAAAGTAGAATTTGACTCATACAATTGTACGGATATTATTTTCAGTTGATTAAATTTAAAAATAATTATTTATTCAAAAA
>NC_027749.1:37690594-37697442 GCF_000695525.1 Brassica oleracea var. oleracea
ATAATTTTAATTTAAAATGTAATTTTCGTATTTTTCAAAAAAATTCTAAAAACATTTTTCAAATATTTTGTTATAATTTTTATAAAAATATTGAGTTGCATTTCAAATAAAAAGGTAAAGATATTAAAAATATTCTAATTAAAATATGTAAAATTTAATATAGTTTTAAGGAAATGGTCAAAATAAAAAAAAGTTACACATATAAAAATCATGGTTTTTGTTAACTGGGCGGATCATTATTTATATGAAATCACACACAAATTTTTTTTTCTGTTTTTACAATTATCTAATTAAATCTATATACTCATTTTTTTATATTTTTATATGATATCACACATTCGTAAAAAAAATAGATAGTTTAAGATGCAAAAAAATATTTACTTAATGAATATAATATGAACGAATATTACGAATACCTCATTTAATAAAATAAATAATTAAAAACTGAAAATTCATATCCGCGCTGGCGCGCGGATCAGAGTCTAGTATATACTAATAGAGAAACATTTAAAAAAATATAACTTTAAGTTTGTAATAATTACAAAAGGATTTTGCTGAGTTGTCAATTAGTTAAGATGACAATTTACCTTATGCGGCAATTTTACAATCAATCGAAAAAAGCTCGGTGCAAAATCGAGTATGGAATCGCTAGGGACATTATATAAATAAACTATAATTATAAGAACCATATATAATAACACGAGCATAAGAAGAATGTATACTCGATATGGTTTATGTTAAATTAACTAAACACGAGCAGAAGAGGCTTGTATACTCGATATGGATTATTGTTATTGTTATCTGAACTATACTTAGAAGAACCGTATGAAATAACAGGTTCGTTCTTCCATTTGTTTAGACTTTTGAAGATTACGAGAAAAAATTTTAAAGTAGAATTTTTGTGTAAGGGACAATCATATGTTAAGAACTATATAGGATTGTCTATGATCACATTGTGAGAAGTTGTATGTTTATGTAACGCGGACGTTGTGGAAATATTGTTTATTGCATAATGTTTGTTTATTGCATATGTTTAGGCTTAATTCTCTACTAAAGTTGCAACAAAACCATCGGAAGCCATAATATATAGGGGATACACTTTTGTCTATTTTGTTTTCGAAAACAGAAGAAGGTGCCCCGGTTTGTGTATTGTTGATGTTGGTTTGATGTAGAAATTGTTTTTTAATTGAACCGAATGAAATCAAAACAAAAATATGGTCGGAATAAAATATATTAATGAACAATATCGAGTTGGAAGATTGCCTTACTCTTGCGTTTGTTATGTTTTCCTTATTAAAAGAATCAATTAAAGATTATTAACTTAAAACTCTTATGATTAAATATCAAATATAATTGCCTTGATATACAATTCGGTAATATGAAATTAAGGAAAATCCCTATTTAAAATGCAAAAACTTTGTCACCAAGACAGGAATTGATAATATTTATTTGGGAATTAAGAAAAATTATAATAAGTGCAATTCGTAGTAGTTTATAGGGGATATAAACAACCTTAACCTAATATCGAAATCTTTATAAACGATTTTTATCACTACTACGATTTAGTATATTGTTAATCTTTTTTCTTTTCATCTTATGAATCTATAATAACTAATTTATTTAACAATTATTTTAATAGTTAAATATAATAGAAAAAACATTATATTTAAAAGTTCGACTAGTATTTAATAAATTTGATTCAATATCATACAAAATTAAGTTGACAGAATATTATAAAAGATAAATATAGTTTAAGTTTGTTTAGTATAAAATTGAATAAATAAAAAACCAACAGTATAAAACCGAACCAAACCAAAATAAATATGATTTTAATATGGTATCTAATATTTGTAAACGAAAATATTGAACAACCAAACCGATACCAGATCAAAATTCGGATTGAACAACCCTACTCTGAATATATTATTTTTATGCATGTCTTTCTCCACGTAGAGCGTGGATCTCATCCTAGTTAATAATGGCCCTATTCGTTTACCTATCACGCGATCAGCGCGGGTTGTTGTTCGTTTTGCGATTGGTCTCAAGTCGCAGGTTGTTGTTGTTCGTTTCGATTTCGCGCGACTGATCGCGCGACAAGTCGCAGGTTCCGATTCAAGTCGCCAAAAAAATATCAACGAAAAGTTAAAAAAATTTTGATCGCGCGACTGATCGCATATCGCAGATCGCAGGTCGCACGACACATAACCGAACAGTCACAGGTGGCAGGTGCGACGAAGAACATGACCAATATTACGTTTGAGGTAAATCATCATTTTTAGATAGATTTGAATTGTTGACTTAGAGTACTCAGTGGTATTTATTATTAAGATTGTGAATTTGACAGTGATACATTATTGCTGGTCGTGTTAAGAAAAGATAATAAAAGAAAGAAAAAAAACACTGTTTGGAGAGGGGATAATAGTGGGACTGAGAACGACGTCGTGCAAATGTCTCTCGTTGAACTTACCGACAAAGAACTGCTCGCCTCTCATGACAAAGAAGAAAAACAAAACCATCTTCTCCACATATCACACCAGTTTCTTGATTTTTTTATTTTTTGCTTTTAAAAATATCATCTCAAGCATATAACGGAACAAATATTTCAATCATGTAATATAAATTAATATATTGTCCTATATAACACCATTATTGCTCTCTATTGGCGACTGTGATGGCAATTTTGAGATCCGTATGATCTCACTGTCGTTCCGACTCACCCTGATCTGCGACGGCTGTATATCAGGCACAAGGGAGACTACCGCACACTCCTTGTCTCTCGCTCCCTCCTGCAGAACCGGCGACGTAGTTTGGGTGGCTTGTTCCTCACGAATCTTCACATACCAACGGCGATCGTCTCTGTTTTTGGTTTCTGTGGATCTTACCGACGATCTTGGTTGGATCAATATCATACACTCCTCGGTGTTTTAGAGCTACCTTATACGGCTCGATCAGGTTATCACCATACACTCATCGGTAAATGACGGCATGGAAGAGGAAACAGAAGGAGATGACCTCTTAGGTGTCGAGCTCATGGAAATGGAATGCAATAATTTTCATGATGATACCGCGGCCAAGGGAGCTAGAGAAGACATGAGGGCCACGAGGGCCAAGAAACATGGAAGCAAACGTAATGCCCCTTTGGGCATTAAGCATAGGAAGTTTGAGATCCTTCGTAGGGGGTCTCCAAGTAAGCGCTCGATGTCTTCTCGGTCACATGTCGAGGGGGGTGATAAGCATCGAAGTAGGCATGCAACAGCAGTGGTACCAGCGACCAAACATGATGGTTTGAAGAGTTCCAAAAACTCATCCAAACATTATTAATGAGGACAATCAGTTGGAACTTGTAGAGGGATAGGGAATGACCTCACAGTTCGACGCCTTATGGAGATGTGTCAGAAACATCGCCCAGGACTTGTGTTCCTTTCTGAGACGAAGAACAGAAGGCCGCTGTTGCAAAACATTCATGCCGACTTAGGATTTGATCATAGTTTACTGTTGATCCACTTGGACTCAGCGGAGGTTTAGCTTTATTTTTTATGGATAAAAACATTATATTTAAAAGTTCGACTAGTATTTAATAAATTTGATTCAATATCATACAAAATTAAGTTGACAGAATATTATAAAAGATAAATATAGTTTAAGTTTGTTTAGTATAAAATTGAATAAATAAAAAACCAACAGTATAAAACCGAACCAAACCAAAATAAATATGATTTTAATATGGTATCTAATATTTGTAAACGAAAATATTGAACAACCAAACCGATACCAGATCAAAATTCGGATTGAACAACCCTACTCTGAATATATTATTTTTATGCATGTCTTTCTCCACGTAGAGCGTGGATCTCATCCTAGTTAATAATGGCCCTATTCGTTTACCTATCACGCGATCAGCGCGGGTTGTTGTTCGTTTTGCGATTGGTCTCAAGTCGCAGGTTGTTGTTGTTCGTTTCGATTTCGCGCGACTGATCGCGCGACAAGTCGCAGGTTCCGATTCAAGTCGCCAAAAAAATATCAACGAAAAGTTAAAAAAATTTTGATCGCGCGACTGATCGCATATCGCAGATCGCAGGTCGCACGACACATAACCGAACAGTCACAGGTGGCAGGTGCGACGAAGAACATGACCAATATTACGTTTGAGGTAAATCATCATTTTTAGATAGATTTGAATTGTTGACTTAGAGTACTCAGTGGTATTTATTATTAAGATTGTGAATTTGACAGTGATACATTATTGCTGGTCGTGTTAAGAAAAGATAATAAAAGAAAGAAAAAAAACACTGTTTGGAGAGGGGATAATAGTGGGACTGAGAACGACGTCGTGCAAATGTCTCTCGTTGAACTTACCGACAAAGAACTGCTCGCCTCTCATGACAAAGAAGAAAAACAAAACCATCTTCTCCACATATCACACCAGTTTCTTGATTTTTTTATTTTTTGCTTTTAAAAATATCATCTCAAGCATATAACGGAACAAATATTTCAATCATGTAATATAAATTAATATATTGTCCTATATAACACCATTATTGCTCTCTATTGGCGACTGTGATGGCAATTTTGAGATCCGTATGATCTCACTGTCGTTCCGACTCACCCTGATCTGCGACGGCTGTATATCAGGCACAAGGGAGACTACCGCACACTCCTTGTCTCTCGCTCCCTCCTGCAGAACCGGCGACGTAGTTTGGGTGGCTTGTTCCTCACGAATCTTCACATACCAACGGCGATCGTCTCTGTTTTTGGTTTCTGTGGACCTTACCGACGATCTTGGTTGGATCAATATCATACACTCCTCGGTGTTTTAGAGCTACCTTATACGGCTCGATCAGGTTATCACCATACACTCATCGGTGTGTGTACCTATCCTCGACGGTTTGAACCTTTGCTCAGTCTTCTCTGATCTCATCTCATTGGATGGGATCGTTAACCCATAATCGATCGGCTCACTACACGGATATGAAAGGGAAGGGAATCCTTTATGAGGACGACGATGAACCGATCAAGCTTGTGGATCGCGAGAGCTCTTTCGTCATCAAGGAGTTTCACATGACTCTAATAGGCAAGATCCTTAATCCGAAGAAACAGAATGTGGAGAAGCTGCTACAAAAGATGCCGTCCCAATGGGGACTGTCTGAGCGAATTACAGCAAATGATATTGGAAATGAAAAGTTCTTGTTCAACTTTATGAATGAGGAAGACCTGAACTTTGTCCTTAGACAAGTTCCTTTCCATTTTAACTTATGTATGTTTGTATTGGTTCGTTGGGAACCGATAGTACATGATGATTACCCATGGATTGTGCCTTTTTGGGTTCTGCTCGTTGGCTTCCCATTACATCTATGGACTGATGGCAATCTCCGAAACATTGGAGGACGAATTGGGCACGTTGATACGTTGGAGCTAGCTGAGGGTCGTATGCTCATTGATATTGACTCTCGCAAGCCTCTGAAGTTCTCAAGGAAGGTGGAATACAAAGGAGACGAAGTGACTCTCGAGATCAAATATGATAAGTTGTTTAAACACTGTACAACTTGCGGTATGCTTTCTCATGAGAAGGACTACTGCCCAACTACTGATGTTAGATCACGGATTCAGCCTATGAAACGGCGTGATGTCTTCTCGCGAGTGCAGGCGCCCCAGGAACAAATGGCTTGTCACCATCTGGGCCGTCATGCGCAGGCAACAAGTCATCACTCTTCGCATAATTCGATGGAGAGGGATCGGTCTCTTGCTCACAACTCTAACAATCAGACACCGAGGTATAATGATCGTTACCATAATAACGGAAATAATGCGGATGATAGTGGTAATCAACGCGAGTCACGTGGGCTGCAATCACGTACTGATAATCGTTGGCACGGAAACAATGGAAGGAGTGGTCATGCAGACCGAATCATCCGACGCAGGGATGAGCTCTCGAGAGGCTCTCGCTATGGAGGGTCTCGGAGTGGTTTGGGTCCTTATGACCGTCCACAGGCCACAAGATGGAGAGCAAAACCCAGGCCAACGGACAAGGATAAAGGTTGGACTGATAAGGGCAAGGATGATGAAGCTGCTCGGGCGAATGTTTCTTATGGACAATCGTCTCGGGGATTGGCTCTTGTAATACACAATCCCGAGAACAAGGAAAGTAGTGGGCCTCAAGGTACAAAGAAGATAGCAAGTGCTATTGTTACACCCTCGCGACTGGACCGTCCTATGGAGGACAATGTGACTGTCAGGAATAAAGGTGAAACTAGGGCTTTAGCTTTCTCTCCATCAGGTGGACAGGATCCTACTACTTCTGATGATCAGATCATTGGGGCATTAAGTGATATGGAATTGGTGGAACAATCGAATGACAGCATGGAAGAGGAAACAGAAAGAGATGACCTCTTAGGTGTCGAGCTCATGGAAATGGAAGGCAATAATTTTCATGATGATACCGCGGCCAAGGGAGCTAGAGAAGACATGAGGGCCACGAGGGCCAAGAAACATGGAAGCAAACGTAATGCCCCTTTGGGCATTAAGAATAGGAAGTTTGAGATCCTTCGTAGGGGGTCTCCAAGTAAGCGCTCGACGTCTTCTCGATCACACGTCGAGGGGGGTGATAAGCAACGAAGTAGACATGCAACAACAGTGGTACCGGCGACTAAACATGATGGTTTGATGAGTTCCAAAAACTCATCCAAACATTATTAATGAGGACAATCAGTTGGGACTTTAGAGGGATAGGGAACGACCTCACAGTTCGACGCCTTACGGAGATGTGTCAGAAACATCGCCCAGGACTTGTGTTCCTTTCTGAGACGAAGAACAGAAGGCCGCTGTTGCAAAACATTCAGGCCGACTTAGGA
>NC_027749.1:37697856-37698815 GCF_000695525.1 Brassica oleracea var. oleracea
AAGGTCTTATGCCAGAGACTAAAGAAAGTCTTGCCAGGTTTGATATCAGAAACCCAGTCAGCCTTTGCTGCTGGAAGAAAGATTTCAGATAATATCATGATTGCTCAAGAGATGTTTCATGCCCTACGAACAAAGCCGAGTGGACGTAATAAGAGGATGGCCATCAAGACAGATATGAGTAAGGCATATGATAGGATGGAATGGTCGTTTATCGAAGTTGTGATGCGAAAGATGGGATTCTCTGAAACATGGATCACTTGGATTATGAGGTGCATTACGTCGGTTAAATATAAAGTTCTTATGAACGGGCAGCCAAGAGGGAATATTGTCCCAGGTAGAGGTTTGCGTCAAGGAGATCCTTTGTCTCCTTTCATTTTTATTCTGTGCACGGAAGCGCTCGTTAGCCTTCTCAATCATGCAAAGAACCAAGGGAAGATAACAGAGATGCATATTACACGCGCATGTCCTTCGGTATCCCACCTTCTCTTTGCTGATGATAGCCTTTTCTTCTGTATGGCGGAGCCCCGTGAATGTGAAGAAGTAATGAAAGTAGTCAGGACATATGGTAAAACATCTGGACAGTGCATAAACTTTGACAAGTCTTCTTTACTCTTTGGTAAGAGGATTAATGCAGCCACCCGGCAAGAGATTAAAGACACACTTGGCATACACAATGATGGAGGGATGGGAAAGTACTTGGAAATCCCAGAGGATATTAGTGGCTCTAAATGTAAACTTTTTGCATTTCTAAAGGATTATCTGATGCATCGAGTCAATGGTTGGACTGGTAGATGACTCTCTAAAGGGGGAAAGGAAGTAATGATCAAATCCATTTTACTCGCTCATCCGACATACGTTATGTCGATGTTTCTGCTCCCATTGGAGATCTGTGAAAACCTCGCTAGTGCCATTGCACAATTTTGGTGGAGCTCGAATCCACCAAAAAGAGGAATACACTG
>NC_027749.1:37698990-37712334 GCF_000695525.1 Brassica oleracea var. oleracea
GTGGATTCCAACGACACCTGCTAGACCAGCTAGACCTGTAGCGCCTGTAATGCACTTAAATATGAGAGTCAGTGACATCATTAACCAGGAATCAAAGGAATGGGTTGCAGGATTACTAGATAATTATGTCCATCCTGAGGATATACCACTCATTCGCAGTATGGCCATAAGCTCTACTCATCGCTGTGATACTTTCTGGTGGAACTACACAAGGAATGGCCAATACACAGTCAAATCTGGATATTGGGTTGCTCAAAATCTATTGAAGCAAGAAGAGGAAAAAGAAATATTGGAGCCAAGTATCACTAAACTCCAGGCCTTTGCTTGGAAGTTGCAAGCGCCAAGGAAGATGTGCCATCTTGTATGGCAATTGATAACGGGTCAGGTAGCAGTAACGAGGAATCTAGCAAGGCGTAATATGAGGTGCGATAATTATTGCCCAAGGTGTGGGGAAATAGAGGAATCTGTAACCCATGCAATATTTGAATGCCCTCCAGCATTGCAAGTATGGTCTTTATCGGCAACTCTACAAGTCCAGTTATATTCCCAGTGGTAAGCGTCTACACAAACAAGGACTATCTTTTCTGGAGGAAAAATAATATCATTGCACCAGATCGAGACAGGGATCCTTATCCCTGGATAATATGGTATATTTGGAAGGCTCGTAATGATAAGCTTTTCAGGGGTATAAACAGAGATCCTTTGGAACTCGTTCGATCTGCAGAGAGTGAATGCCAAGCCTGGTTTAATGCCAATGAGATGATACCGCCACAAGTACAGGCCAGTAATAATGAGGAAAACCAAGTCTTAAGCTTGGGTAATATCTGTCTACTAGTCGGATCCTGGAAAGCTTCTGAACGCTTTAGTGGATGTGGATGGGTCTGGATTGATAGTAGGGAGAACATACAACTTATGGGAACATGGAACTTCACTCGATGTGATACAGCGTTGCATTCGGAGGTAGAAGCGCTGCGATGGGCGATGGAGAATATGCTTCAACACTCGCCGTGCCAGAGCTTTGGAACAGACTGCAAGGAGTTGATTGCAATGCTAAATGACCCCCAGGAGTGGCCAAGCTTTGCGATAGAACTGGAGAAGATAGAGACGTTGAAGATTTGTTTTCCGGACTTCAAAATCAACCATGTGCCAAGAATGAGCAATCAGCTATCTGATTTTTTTGCTAAGACTGCTAGAAACTTCGTAGGGAGTTACTTTTCATTGGTTGTTCTATTACGGCCTGGTTACCCAGACCACCTCAAGCTTGAGTAATAGAATGGCCGTTTTACGTTAAAAAAAAAAATATATATATATATATAACACGATTATTATTTTCTAAAAGAAACAATTCTTACAAGTTTAAGCTGCCGTTAAAAAGCCCTTTTCTAAAAAAGGAAAAAAAATTTACGCTGCCGTCTTACTTTTAAAAGAAAAGATGGTATCTTATATGTAATTTAGGACTTTATTTTAAACATTGAAAAACATATTTTGAAATTTCTCTTCGTGTTGTATAATGCTTATTGAAACAATTATTGTACTTAAAGGGATAATCATAATGTTATATTTCTTATATCGTGGGGATTTATGTTAATCCCGTATTTCCAATTCCTAGATAGCATATGACATTCTTTTTGTATATAAACCCTTTATGGGATGATGAATAAACGATACGTTCTATTCATAAAAAATATTTTATGGTATCAGAGGTAAGATCTCTAAAGCCTAAATTTTCTAAAACCTAATTACTTGTTCTAATATTGATCTTCTACACATACTACTTTAACCATTTCAAACGATGGCTGATAAACATTATACTTCTACATCATCCACTACTACTACACCTACGACCCAAGCAAACACCATGGATGCATCACCTTACTACCTCGCCCCGTCCGATAACCCTGGAGCATTGATCACATCGGTTCTGCTCATTCATGAAAACTACACCGAATGGTCTACGAAACTCCGGAATTCACTACAAGCAAAGAGAAAGACCGGGTTCATAGATGGGACGATCGTCAAACCAGAAACAGAACCAGATCTATTTAGATGGATTGCAGCAAACTCCAAGATTGTCGGGTGGATTCGTACATCGATTGACTCGAAAGTACGATCAACTGTTACTCATGTCCCTGAGGCGAAAAAGCTTTGGGAGATGTTACGCTTCCGCTTCTCCGTCAAGAACGGTACTCGCTTGCATCAACTACAAGATGAGATTACGCACTGTAAGCAAGACGGAAATCAGTTCTTGATTGCGTCTCACGAAGCTGTGGGATGAGTTGCAAAACATGAAAACAGCTAGTCCCTGCACTTGTGATGCCGCCGCAGATATAGAAAAAGAAAGAGAGGATGCAAAGGTTCATAAATTTCTTTCGGACTCGATGACTCGCGCTTTGCTTCGATCTGATCGCGTATTACAGATGAGGAACCATTACCTGACCTCAACATTATTTACTCTAGAGTTATTCGTGAAGAGCAAAACATGGTATCCTCACGTTCCAAGGAACAGCGTACAGATGCGCTCGGGTTCTCAGTCAAAACAGAACAGCTCAAAGAAACTACTACTGTTGAAGTTATGCCTCCATGCTCTAAGGATCTGGCACGTACATGCACTCATTATGGAAGGACATGACATGATATCATAGAATGTTTCCTTGTCCATGGTTATCCAGAATTGTTTCTTGAGCAGCAACGACAACATAATCCATCGTCAGGGTATCGAGGAGGGCGTGGGGGTCGCTCTAGCAACAATCGCAGCCGTGGACGAGGCCGAGCCAATGCTACTCAGAGCTCGCAAACAATCAACTCCGACCAGATAGCTTTGCTGATCTCACTTCTCCAAAATCAACAAAGCAACCTCTCATCGGAACGTTTGTCGGATAAAACTACACTTACTGATGTTATTATTGACACATGAGCGTCACATCATATGTCGAGCGATCTTGCATTATTACATGATGTCTATGACATTGCTTCCTCATCAATAACATTCCCTGATGGGCGTGATTCCCATGCAACAAAACGAGGGTCTTTGCGTATCAGCAAGGATTACGTTCTACATGAAGTTTTATTTGTTCCAGACTTCAATTGCACGCTTATTTCAGTTTCAAAATTATTGAAACAAACTGGATGCATTGTAATATTTACTGATACACTTTATGTTTTACAAGACCGTTTTTCGAGGACTCTGATTGGAGCAGGTGAAGAACGTTAGGGGGTCTATTACTTTACTGGTGTCAAATTCGCGAGAGTTCATGGGGCTTCAAAGTCAAAAAATTCTACTTCTACTCTATGGCATCAAAGACTTGAACATCCATCCTACAAAGCTTTATCTACTCTACCTGTGTTTAAAGATTTTAAGATAGATTTTTCAGATTCTAGTCAATGCGATATTTGTTTTAGAGCGAAACAGACACACAAGGTGTTTCCAGACAGTCTTAATAAAGCTATTATTCCTTTTGCTTCGATTCATTGTGACGTTTGGGGACCTTATCACACACCAGCTTCTTGTGGGGCAATTTATTTTTTGACTATTGTTGATGATTACTCGAGAGCGGTTTGGACATATCTACTGCTTGAAAATTCTGAAGTTGCTTCTCTCCTACGAAACTTCGGTGCAATGGCTAATAGACAGTTTGGGAAAAAGGTCACTGCACATATGATTAATCGAACTCCTACGCAAGTTCTTGATGGAAAAACTCCATATGAAGTTCTTCATGGAACTCCTCCTATATACGACCAATTATGTGTGTTTGGCTGCCTTTGTTACACCCACACATGACCAAGAGACAGAGACAAGTTCAGTCCACGAAGTCGCAAGTGTCTCTTTGTGGGATACCCCTTCGGTAAGAAAGCATGGCGCCTATATGATCTCGAGTCTAATGAGTTTTTCACAAGTCGGAATGTGGCTTTCTTGGAGGATCAGTTTCTGGGGATCGAAAATTCTGTCTATGTTACTCCACCGGTAATGGAAACTAATCTTCCAATCGATGATTGGCTCCTTAAACCGGAACCACCAACGATCCAACCTGTCAGCTCCAATGAATCAAGTGCGCCAATAAGCATTACGTTCCCGTCTGTAATAGTGCCAAAAGTATCTCCCAGTGGAAAAACTGACAGTTCGAAACAAGTTTCCCTTGCGTCTCTGTCTACAACATCGCCTACAAGCTCAGTGTCTCCTCCATCATCGCCATCTCAGTCGCATGATCGGACTGAAACGATACCATAACCAGGACTTCTAGAAGTTCTTGGCAGAGGTCAACGAACAAAGAAACCGTATGTTCTTCTGAAGAACTATCTGATTAACTCAGCTACTACTTTGACACCCCCTCACGGCTCTCACACTACAACTGCACACGATCAGAGTTCTCCAACTACGGGTCCAGGTAAGACGTTGTATCCTATCTCTGATTATTCTTCTATGACTGCTTTTACTGCAAAGCATCAGGCATTCTTGGCGAAAATTACAACAAATTATGTCCCCAAAACATACAAAGAAGCAATCAAAGACCCAAGGTTTAATAGCGCAATGAAATCTGAGGTCACTGCATTGGAGGATAATCATACATGGGATGTAACTCACTTACCACTAGGAAAAAGGGTTATAAGTTGTAGATGGCTCTACTCAAATAAATACAGAGCTGATGGTACATTGGGGAGACCTAAAGCTCGTCTAGTGGCCTGTGGAAATCATCAAAAAGAAGGCCTCGATTACAAAGATACGTTTGCACCGGTGGCTAAGATGAACACTGTTTGGTTTATTCTCAAAGTGGCAGCAACTAAGAGATGGTAAGTTCATCAGATGGACGTATACAATGCGTTTTTACATGGGGATCTTGAGGATAAAATATATATGCAATTGCCTCCTGGTTTTAAAACAGATGACGCGACATAGGTTTGCAGACTTAGGAAATCACTGTATATGCCTTCATATCTTGGTATATGTAGATGACTTTATAATCGTTGGAAATGATGTCTCTACAATCCAGCGCTTCAAGAACTATCTGAAAACTTGTTTTAAGATGAAATACTTGGGTAAACTAAAATATTTCCTTGGTTTAGAGATTGCAAGGGGACTTGACGGTATCTTCATATCTCAGAGGAAATATGCGCTAGATATAATTGCTGAGTGTGGTATGTTGGGAGATAAACCGGCTCCGGTGCCTACGGAACTTAATCATAAGCTGGCTCTCGTCAAGGGCCGCCCGCTACTGGATCCAAGCAAGTACCGACGGCTTGTTGGTCGACTCATTTACCTCACCTTTACTTGCCCTGAACTAGGCTATATTGTCCACATACTTTCCCAATTTATGCAGAAACCACAAGAGGATCATTGGATAGCAGTTTTGCGCGTGGTCCGCTACTTGAAAGGTTGTCCGGATTAGGGAATTACGCTCACGTCCAACAGCGATTTTGAGGTTGACGGCGTACTCTAATTCTGATTGGTCTGCATTCCCGATCACCAGGTGTTCTCTGAGTGCTTATGTGGTTATGCTTGGTTATTCATTTCAGTAAATACAAATATGACACTTGTTTGTCGAAAGATATACTAATTCATGTGTTTACTGAAATGAATAAAATATTTGTATTTATTGATTGAAAACTAATACTAGTAAATAATGAGATAAATGTTCCCTCCAAAAAGTGTAGTCGAAATGATAGCAAGTTCAACAATTTTTACTGACGAACAAATCAGGTTTGAAACCGATCATTTTAGAAACGTTCTTTAATAAGTTTTTGTTTTCCTCATCCCTGATCTAATTTTTTAACCTATTTTTTAATGATTTGTTTTCCAAAGATGTAACAAATGAAGTTCTCTTTCGGGAAAAATTGCTCCGCTTTTATAATACGCAGATAAATTTAATAAAATCTAAGCTGCATAATTTTTTTACCAATTTACCAATGAAGCATAATTATTCAGAGAACAAGATAAATAAAAATTGGAAAATAATCATTGTCCTCTCAACTCAAAAGTTGCTTTGAGTTTGAATTATTTTTATATAGTCTGGCATCTAATATTTTTAGTATCATAATTTAAAAAGCAATCACAAAATTTAGAAAAAATAGTATCTAGAAAAAAATTAGTATGAGTATGTCAAAATAGACGCATGGGCGGTATTGCCTGGTACAATGTATTTGAAACTTGGATCGGAAATGGACATTTCCAGATTTCATCTGACATGTTTTCATTACATATTTGATATTAGAAGTGCATATTCGGTATAGGAATGTACTAACTTGTTGAACACATCAAGCCTACATTTTTGTTTTCGGGAATAATTTATATATATTGCATCTCCCAGTGCTTTTAAAATGCCGGACCATCCTTAATAAGTACAGCTACGAAATTGTTAATTTTCAGTATCAAGTTTCTAATTTGCAGAAACAAAAAGAAGATAAAACAAAATAAAACAAGAAAGAACAATGCGACCACTAGATTTGCTGAAGGTGCGACCACTATATCTTCTGAAGTAAACAAAAGAATTATTTTACGAAAGGTAAATAAATAAGGATTAAATTAAATTAAAGAAAAATATATATAAAACGAGACATGTTTTTAAGAATCTATTCTTTATAAATTCGTTGGAGAATCTTCTTGAAAAGAAGGTAGCTATGTTACATGAAAACGAAAGTGGGTATGCAGAAGAGAACCATATGAAAGCATAGAAATCACTTTAAAAAAAAAGAAAGCGGATATGTGTTGGAAGCGTATATCTCCATATATATATTAAAACATAAGAAAATTTCATAAAATTATATTAGTAAGTTTAAAATAAAGCATTTATTCATTTAATGATCTCATATTAAAACTGAAAATACACATAAATTAAGTTTATAAGAAATTATTATAATAATTAATTTTAACATTTTATAAATAATTGACACAATAAATTTGAATATATATGATATATCTCTAATAAAAGCTTCAATGCATAAAGATATAGTATTGGTTTTAATATTTGTATATTTATTCTCTCTATTTCATTATTATTAAATTTTATATTTTTTTATTTATTTGTGACATTGTATGCTTTTTGAAAAACCGAAGCGTGATTCCAAAACGGAATCGTAAGCTTCCAAAACATTTTATATATGATATTTTAGAAGAATTCTGGAATCGAAATTCTATAAGCTTCAACAATGTTCTGATTTTGGTTCTGAAGAGGGAAGCGGAAATCCGATGAAGCTTACCAGCAACCTAGGAAAGGAGTCAAACTTCTTTTCTTTATGCCAAATTATTAATTGTTTTCTCGGCGGAGGTTGTACTAAACTATGACCAATTTTTCTGTACTTTTCTGTGTGCCGCATAGCCCTTCGTTTTCTGATTGTAGTCCTTCCGGTGGCTGGCACTCCTTGCCCGTGTAGGAGGACTCCTAGTTTCTTTCATCCTACTTATAGATTCTCTAAGTGCTTTTTTTGTCGTCGAAACTTGGATCTCCCCGGGAAGTTACAAGTTTCAGTTATGTCATGTTAGTCTGGTCACGACAAGCAGCTCCGTTGATGCTGGCCAGTCAAATCTAGTGGTGATTCTTGTTGTTGATCGCGAGGAAATCCGTTTGCACGTGGTCCAGCAGTGCTTTTCATGTTACCAGGAGGACCTTCAAATGGTTGAATTTTGTATGGAACTAGAGTTTTTGTGTGTTTCTAAGCGGGTTTTAGCCTTTTTCTTTATGTTCTTGTTGGTTTTCTTGTTGGTGTGCTCCTTATCGTGGTGTTAGGTTGGCAGGGGGGGTTTTATTTCCAGTATCATAGTTGTTTCAGTTCTGGTTTAGAGAGTTGGGCCGGTTGTGCGTCTACAGCCAAATTTGAGATCGTGGATCTTTTCACGGTGTGTGTAGCTGCTTAGTGCAATATAGTGATTTATGGCCTTAGTTGCAGCAACGGTGAAGACATTCACTTGGATTTTCTTGTCGTGGTTACTTCCTTCTAGTTTTGGAATTTTCTTTTCTATGCAAATGTCATCATTAGGAAGGGTGTCGTTCTTCTGTTCAGAAAAGGTGTTTTTGTTTTGGCTCTTCTCTGCTGTCGTGGACTTTTTACCATATATCTGTTGATTATTACTGCTTGTTCAAGATTTGTTATAGTCTGGTTTTTATTGCGTTGATGTTTCCGGAGATATATAGTTGTTCCACTGGCTCAGTTTCCGGACTATACAGTAATTCCGCCGACCTTGTTTCCTACTTTTGGGCTTTATAAATCTTTGACTATCCCCTGTATATTAATTTTTAGCATTACAACATATTTATGTAGACACGTGTTGACTCTTAGAATCCTAAAAAAAATAAGTTAGTTTATATAAATATATATTATATTTTTTATTAAACTAACTATTAAATTGATTAGTAGTGTACAAAATAATATTTTTTATTTCCTTCAATAAAAGCTACGAAATTACATAATATGACAATTAATGATTATAAATAATACATATTTAATAAAAATTTGTATCCTCTCTATTTTGTGTTTAATTTTATATTATCAAAAAATTAAACAATCAAATTAAACATATAATAAAAAAATAGATTTTTTCTTATATGTTATATTTTAATTATTTCTTTAAAACGACTATAAATTACTTAAAATGGTAAAAGTCTCACATTAAAAAATTTGTAATCAATGATTTAACTTTTTTTTGTTAAAACACGATACAAATGATCATAAATTTGTATGAATATGAAATCTCATTAATATATATTCATATTTTATACATATATATTAATATCATTAAAATTAAATTATATAATATATAAAAATATATAAATATGCTAATTTCAAAATATTCAGTGAAAAATTATTGAGATCTTGATATTTTAATTTTGAAATTTTTATTGAGAAATATCACATTAAAAAATTTGTGATTAACAGTTTAAATTTTTGTTACAGGAAATATACAAATGTTAATAAAATCATATGAGTATGAAGTGTCAATAATAAATATTTATATTAAAGTATATTATATATATCTTTATTCAATATCATTAAAGTTTAATTATATACCATATAAAGTAGATAAAATGATTGTTTTGATTTATTTACCAAAAATGTGACTGTAAATTAACAAAAGGTGTTGGTTTTGATTTATGTGTTGGTTTTGATTTATGTGCTTACTCTAATGTATATACTTTTATGTATACAAATTATTTTTTAAGTAGGTAGTTTCTAATATTTTATTTGATCCTAACAATCCAAGAAATATGATTTTTAATATTAAAAGTACTATATATATTATTTCATTCAGATTAAATAATTTAGTCTTTATTTTTATTTCTAAAAAGTTTTTAACGAAATATCGTGTCAAGATTTCAATCAACATCTTTTGAGTTTGTTCAAAGAATGAGAGATCTGATCGTTCGTCTAATATTTGTTTCTCCGTAATATCCTATCTAGCTATTATAATTGTAAGAATGAGAGATTTGAACTATTTATTATAAGTTTTTTGGTTTTTAATTTAATAAATCAATCAGTTCCTAGTTTATACATAGTTTACATATATTAGAATGCTAAAGTATTATATATTTTTTTATTCTTATACTTCTTAAATAACTAAACCTCAAAAGCATAGGTTAATAAAAAAAGTAAATTGTTTTGTTGTTCTTGAATTAGATGATATTTAGACCAAACTGGTGAATATATACTAGACAAAAATTTATATTTCGAGTTTTCACTTATATTCTATAGCAGCTTGATATATTAGATTTGAACACTAACCTGTGAATAGAGTTTGCCGATGATTTTTTTTCAAAATTTTGATTCTTAGATATTGTAATTCACTGAATTTATATAATAAGTTAAAAAAAATCTAGTATCATATCAATAAAATAGAAACAAGAACAAAAGCACAATTATATAGAGATAAAAAATGAAATCACTTTTGGATAGTCAATAGTAAACAAATCAAGAGCAGAAAACTTAATCCCCTTTCGTCATTTTACAATCGGTGTTTTCTATATGATTTTCGTGATTTGTGTCAGCCGCAAAACTTAATTTCTTTTTGTGCATATGCAGTCTTAAAAATAATTAAAAATGAATTGTAATACGTTAACTGTTCAAAAGCAATGATACATTTAAGCGACTGACATTTGTATTCGTCATTTTATAATCGATACAAATTATAGTGTTGCAAAATGTTAGTATAAAAATGCACCCCGCGCGATGCGCAGGTTATCATTCAGTATGGCTGGTATAATTCTAGATAAGAAAAATTGTACTAAATTATGAATCGACAAATTGTGTTGTGATTGCTTTTTTATTATTTTATGGGATCCCATTAGATTTATCAAAAGAATCACAATCGTCTTCATATTATCGACCGCTACAGCAAAGATCCGAACTATAAATCATATTTTTTTTGTTAAATAGGGTTGGTAATCCAATGTGAACTATGAACTTAGATATTAGTTGAATCACATAAGAAAATATCTTTTAAAAGAGTATTAGGATTTTGATATGCGTTGTGCATATAAGTTTTTTTAAATGTAATTAACAAATTTATAAGTTTTATTTTGAAAATATTAAATTTTATATTTGAAATAATTACATTATATAAATGTTTATAAGTTATCAAATTGGACTATACTCAACTGAATATTTTTACATGTTGTGTAAATATTGGATTTTAAATGTTAATGAGAGTTAAAGAAGTTTTACTATGTATATAAACCATGATGTTTTATATCATTATGCAGATTTTCTGTAAGAATATGGCTATTTGTCAAATGTTTATATATTAAAAAATTATACTAGTCAATAGTTTATGTTGTAAATAATTTGTTTCATATAATAAGTGTTGATTGTTTAGTTTAATTTTTTCAAATATAAGATAATGATTCAAATCACAAACTAAAAACAATATTAATTTGGTATTCGTTTTTTAATACTGTTCACATTTAAAAGATTGATACGTATGATTAATTGATTAGAGTGAAAGACTTGTGTGGGTATATATAGTACTAGTGTATATAAGTTTTAGGGTATCTCTTCCTTTAAAAAAATCGCAGAAAATGTCTAAATTTTTTTTAGATGCACTATATTTACATTTTCGAAAAAAATATATTTTTAGATGAGGATATTATTGATCTTAAAAATATTTATCAAATCCTTTGTTTGTTTCTAACATTACAAATCATTAGTTGTGTGGTTAGGTTTAATACATAAACGTTCTTTCTTTTTCGTAGCAATAAACTTTTAAGTCAGCTTGATAATTTATGCGATGTAGACTTATGTGATTCTTTTGTGATAATGTGTTAAAAACTCAGAATTTGCTTCATCAACATTACTATTCAATTCATTAAACGTCCGCTTATCTCCGTTCGCTATAAATCCGCAAAAGAAAACACTCGGTTATCTTTTTACAAAAAAAACACTCGGTTATCAGTTTATATAAAACAGAATTATATTTAATCAACTAATGTCCCCAGTAAGGGAATAAACAAACATATGGATGCTTGACCCAACTTCTCCGCTGAGCTTGAAATCATTCAAACTCTTTGGTTGTATTTTTTAAATTTCAGGATCAACTACTTCCCAAGGACACAAAATGCGATTGCAGATTCGTTAGCTAGAAATACACGTTCTTTTCATAGACCTTTATGTTATATTGGTTGTTCTATTCCGGTCTGGTTATCCAGACGACCTCAAGTTTGAGTAATAGAATAACCGTTTGTTGTAAAAAAAAAAAAAACATATGCATGCTTAAAGCATCTGCAACTCTATTTTTATCTCTAAAAAGTAATAAAATAGAATACGGAATAAAAATATTTTAATTCTACTCCATTTCTTATTCTATAATAAAATATTAAACAAAAGTTCGCGAATTAAAATTCTGTAAGGACTTCAGTATAGTTATCTTTCGATTTTCCAAAAACACATGTACGACGATTTATACATTTCTGTGAAAATGTCATTCAAGATAATGATAACATACTTAATTAATAGACGCGGAGTTATCCGTTTGATTCGTAGAATTATGATGGAAGTAAAACTAAATGCCAAAAATGTTACAATTCATGTCGCTCACTATTATGCATCAGAGTAATTGATTTGACGGGTTACTTATTAAGACGTTCTAACTTATTTGGACTCCATAATTGTCATCATTATTACATCATTGTGTTGGGAGAAAAAATATATGTTTGCTTTTTTGTAAACAAAAATTCTATTATATGTTTGCTGCTCTATCATTTTCCATTATATGCTTTCGGGTCAAGAGAAAGTTGCTCTACTTCTCAAAAAGTTTTGATAGACTTGTTTAAGCATTTAAATGATGTTACATGCATGCAGACTACTTTTGATGCTGCGTGTTGTCAACGAAAATCTTTCAACAGTAACTATAAATTCTTCTGTAAATAATCGATTAACCATTTATATTATCTACAGATAATTTTTCTTCGATCTCGTTGATCAATTGAAGTGTTTCATATGAACGTTAAAGTCCAGTAAGTGCATGTATCCTCCGTCCAAAATCGTTGATTATCTCTTGTTAATTAAATTATTGGTATTAACACTTTTTTTTTATAAATGTGGCTGAGTAAAGGGCTTCAATTATTACAATGATCTATACATGTAATTTGTTTTTCTTTCTGACACTTTTGTGAAACATTTTTTAAGCTGTTATGACTCAATGGCTGCTTCCTCTCTTTTACTCTGGTCTGACTTGGTCTTATTTTCTGAATATGTCTATCAACCAATTTCAATAGTACAAGTAAAAATTGTTAATGGATATTAGCCAGAAATATTTTAACTGTATAATAATGGAAGTCATAAAGTTTTCACCAACGGTTTTTTTTCTCTCTAGTATGTTTGTTACTTACATCGTGATACAGTATATCTAAAATTAATGGTGTCATTTTCTTAATACAATGGAGGATGTATACATTGTATCATTTTCATGGTATGTAGTAAACAAATTCTTTACCCCATAAGACTATTTCTATAACATTAATTTTTGTACGCGCACGTCTATTGAAGATTCTATACAAAATTAAAAAAAAATATCAGTTCAATAACAATTTGGCTGGGTTCACTACAAGAAAACGTCTCCATAACAACGGAGATTTACGACGAAAATATTTTCTCGTAAATTTACATGGTGTTTACAACGCAGTTACGAGGACACCAAATTTCGTCGTAAACTCCATGTAAATTTACGAGGAAATATTTTCGTCGTAAAGTCTATGTAAGTTTACGACGAAGGTACGTGGAATGAGAAATACGTCGTAATCGTTACATCAGCATTACAACGAAACATGTTACCGTTATATTTAGGTGAAAACGTGTATTCAATGTGCTTTAACTTACCTAATTTCGTCGTAAAGTCGTTGTAAATATTATGTTAAAACCATGTAAAAT
>NC_027749.1:37713153-37713554 GCF_000695525.1 Brassica oleracea var. oleracea
CAGATTTTGCTACAAATATTCGGAATGTCTATCTTGGGTTATGCACCGATGGATTTAGTCCATTTGGAATGTCTGGTAGACAATATTCTTTGTGGCCAGTCATTCTTACGCCGTACAATTTACCGCCAGATATGTGCATATTAATCCTTGGGCCGAAGCATCCAAAATGGTCTGTTGATGTTTTTCTTCAACCGTTGATAGAAGAGCTAAAGCAACTGTGGTCAGAAGGGGTGAGGACGTACGACTGTTCCTTGAAAAACAATTTTACGACGCTAGCAGTTCTGTTGTGGACGATAAGTGATTTTCGTGCTTATGGGATGTTGTCTGGCTGGACAACACATGGAAGATTATCTTGTCCATATTGTCTTGGATCGACGGATGCTTTTCAACTGAAGAATGGT
>NC_027749.1:37715916-37719774 GCF_000695525.1 Brassica oleracea var. oleracea
TTATCATAGTTTCCATCTGCGGATTGACGAAGATGGTCAAGTCCTTTGATAGATTTACGGCACTGAAAGTATTGAAGCAACCCCTCTATGTAGTGAGCCCTTGGATTGCCAGCAACTAAACATTCATTCTTCAAATCACTGAAGTTGTATAGCATACGGAGTGGTTCTGCTACAAAGTAACTGAGGGTTTGATTCTTGAAAAAGATGGTTGGGGGTATGTTATAGGAGTTTTCTTCAGAACTACCAATGCTCTCGTCCAAGTCATAATTGTGTTCTGAAATGTCAGATACCATTTGTAGTGTTTTTTTTTCCACCTGATAATTTTAGGAATAACAGGTTTTATATGTATGTTTCCACGGGTTGGATGTTTAAATAGAGTGTTTGTAGATGGGGTTTTAATGAAGCAGTTTCGTGTAATTGTTGTTACATCGGAGACTTTGGTTTAGAAGAATGGTTCAGTTACAATGAGATATCAGGTAACAAAAATTTAATGTGTGACGCAACTATTTTTGCAATGTTGAATTTTCGGTCAAAGGCTAATTAATTATGCTGGTATTGTTTTACTTGGTACAATGACATTTTTTTGGTAGTCAAAAGTGTTGTGTTGCGTTAAACGAATATATATTGTAGTTGGCTTATAGTGTATGTATCTAATCTCTAACGGAATTGTGGTTTTCAAAATATTATGTATATGTTAATAATTTTTTAAGATAGTTTTCTTAGTTTTTGTTACAAAATAATTTTTAATGACAAAAATGACCAAAAATATGTATTAAAGGGTAAAAGTATATTTTAACTATATGATCACCAAGATTTGAGCATGTAATAAGAGATAGTAAGCTATATGATCACCAAAATTTGTTTTCTATTGTATAAGGTCATAATCTATAAGTAAAAGGAAAAAAAGATACGGAATATTGCCAAGGCATAATAGATTTAGTTCGACCTATAAGGTAACAGATAGTAGAAAATATGAAATATGTTAATACGAAATGCATACTTGTGTATATAGGAAACACTCGAATGGCAAAAAAGATAAACACAAAAGTATAAAAACGAAATGCATACTTGGTTTAAAAAGAAAAAACAACTTCATTATTATTTAGAATGTATTATGCGGTTCCACGCATGCAACTTGGCAGATTCTACACATCGTTGTTGTCGTCTCCATTGTCATCAGCAGCACCCTATCGAATGGAAAAGTTATATGCAGGTAAAAAAACAGACGCTAGGGCAAATATAAGGATCTCACATCATCAACGAACGCAAGTTGTGGCTCAGGGTCACCCTCACAGAGAATGCGTGCAATGGTGAAGCTGTGATTATTTGCCGTGAAATTGTATGGCCCCACCTTAACCTGAAACGTGTATGTATTTCCCTCCATGTCTAGAACAAACTGAGGGGCATCAGATTCTTCGGGGTTGACATCATTACCAGGCTGCATGTACAATGATACGATTGTTTGAGTATATATTCAGCTGACAAATAAATCACAGAATTGAAGAACGTACCAAGAGGTTGACAGCTTCATGGGCCCTCATGTTATGGAGTTTCGCCATAACTCCATCAAACGCACCAAACAAACCCTCACCAGTCTCGTCTGCAATTGACATCTCCACACGGTACCTAGCGCGTAGAATAAATGTATCAAATAACACATCAAGTTTAACGTACATGTTTAACTTGATCAGAGTCAGTACATACCGAAGGATACCAACTGCATCGGTGTTGTTGCAAGATAGACACGTGAGCGATGAGACAGACCGGTGGAGTTTCCTGAAGCATTTTGCACAGGAGACATAGCACCACCCCTTGTCTAACTTGATTCCAGTAACTTTCCCCGTACAAATGAAATCAATGTTCTGCATGGTTGTAAAGTTAGGATACGACCATGATAATTTACATTCCATATGGAGTATCACAACTATGATAGCCAACCTGAGACGAAGCATTGAGGACAAAATCGTTCAGCTCAGCTATGCTCAGTGTCTCCACCTTAGCAAAACTCCTTAGCAGCCGTCCTACTGGCGCAAGCCCAGTGTCTTGTTCAAGCAAACCGCTTACGAAGATAACAATGTCATTAGGCACATCCATGAACAAATAGAGAATTTTATAGTCACGGTATGTTTAAAAGTAATGTCTCGGAAAATGCTACCTGGAAAACAAACTTTCCCCGGCAACTGTTTCCACGTCGAAATGGATGTGTGTGCCGGCTGTGCCATTAAAAAACAGACGCCCTGCATTATGAGTAGAATATGTATGAACTCGACATCATTACAGAGGCAGCCATTTTAGTGTTAAACTGGTTGCTTACCTCCCACCATTCTCGGATTCACACTGGTTGCAACGCAAATTCGTGGATCTACCGCCATCTGAGCGAGCTGGTTATGGATCTTCACAGCGTGAGCGTCAAAGAGTGTCAAAGTCACAGATGTGTCACTGCATTGTGGGAAGGCATAACAGTGAGAATATTGTAGTTACAATTTCCAAAAATGATTGTTAAGACATCATAATTCATAAAAACTTACTTGTCCATCTTGATGGTTGCACTAACACGGTTCTTGTCCAGAGGAGGGTCAGTGATCGTACTCTTGACAGAAGTTATCTTACCAATAAGATCTGTGAAAAGACTATCAAAAACTTAAATATGTAGTCGGAGGAGATGATAAGAGGATCATTACCTGGAAGTTGGTTGTTGGAGTTAGCAAGACGAAGCATCTCACTGTAGTTACGGAACCGGAATGATTCAAGAGGTATCGGAACAGCCGGGTCAGTGATCTTCTCGAAAGTGGTGGAGTCAGTAAACCGGATTAGTAGAGAAGAGTCCGAGAGGCGGTAATCCTGGTTACACCTTGTTACTTCAAAACCGGTCAGGGAGTAAACCGTACCCGCTTCAAGATTAGTCTGGTGCGTTGCGAGACGGTTAACGTTCACAGAAGCCGGCATCATGGTCGCCTGAAAATGAAACAAACACAAATACAATTAACAAAAACAGATGGAATAAAAGAAAGTGCCACAGAATTGATTAAATATATAATTATCTATCAATCTATCAATTCTTACGTGAGGATATATAACAAATGTCATACAACTATCTAACAAATCTTATTCAAATAAATCCAACAAATCTGATGTAAATCAATCTAACAAATTTGATGTAAATATGTAAATAAATCTAACAAATACGTATGAAGATGTAAATATGTAAATAAATCTTATTGGATATTTTTTATATTATATATTTTAATCAGGAAGTTCAAAAAAATGATCGTCGGGTAGATATATAATATTTGAATATTTGTTTTCAATCGGGAAATCGTTAAACAAACGGCGGATGTAAAACATAACCTGAGAGTCAAGCAAGAGCATCTCGACGCTCATTCGTTCTCCACCACGGCGTAGGTTTCTGGCATCCCAAGAGCGGAGCAAGCGGACTTCGACGGTGGAGAATGAGTGACCGGCCTGGAGATCGGAGAGGAAAACTAAATCGTCAGCCATAGTACTGTATTTTTTTGATTAGTTTAAAACGAAAGAGATGTAGTTTATGAGAAGAACCAAGCATACCTTCTTATTGTCGACTCTAACGCCTTGCACATCGCATTGAATCGAGATCGTGGATGATAGATTAATGAGAGGGGGGGTGATTAAAGATGATTGATTGGTCGGTTTATGAGTTCGAGCGATGAAGGAGACCGAGGGTCAGATGCGCAAGGTGAATCGACTTTCGAGCTAGAGACGCGAGGAAATCCCAGCGTAACCTAATCCAAAACGTTGCGTATACATTATGTTTTTAAATCCGTCTCATTATGGGCGGCATGTTGATAAGGCCCCAATGACGTTTTTTTTTATGCGAAATTT
>NC_027749.1:37720324-37739881 GCF_000695525.1 Brassica oleracea var. oleracea
AAACAAGCAAACGACTCCATCGACATCTATCTGGAAAAGTTTGATTGTGCTATGACAAGGATTACTTTGGCTCCTGCTCACGCCTTAAGTATCTTCCTCACAAACATGAATCAGCATCTAGCCTTTCATGTCCGCCAGTTCAAAGCTTCCACAGTACCAGAGGCAGCACGAATCGCGAAACTCCACGAGCTATCCCTACTCCATGCTCCGACAAAGACATCACGGCCAACCTTCAACACGTCTCAGAGATCAAACTTTCAACAAAACAAGAATCAATACAGCACAACAACACCAACATCGTCCAACACCAGCGACAATCAAAACAACAAACCGTTAATACCTAATGCACCTCAGAAACGGTTTTCTTTCGACGAGATGCAGGAACGAAAACGTAAAGGTTTGTGTATGTATTGCGAGGAACCTTTCACACCTGGCCATCAACTGAAACATCGACGTTCAGAGCTTTTACTTCTTGAAGCCGACCAAACAGAATTCGACGAAGAAATCGCTTTCGACGAACAGATACGCGAAACAACAATTGCAGATGATGATAAGGTCCCTACGATCTCGGTACACGCATTAAACGGTTGTCCGACGTTCAACTGTATGCGCCTAATGGGTCAATACGGAAAAAAAAAACTGCATATTCTGATCGATCCCGGCAGCACACATAACTTCCTCGACCTACAAATTGCCAAGAGCTTGGGCTGTTCTTTAACACCAATCAAACCAATGGCAGTGGTCGCAGCCAGCGGTGACTTGATAACCAAATACAAATGCAGCCCGTTCACGTGGAAGATGCAGGGCTACGACTTTACAACCGAAACAAGAACTTTGGCGCTGGGATGCAGTGATTTGGTACTAGGAGTTCAATGGCTATCAAACTTGGGCCCTATCCTTTGGGATTTTCTGAATCTACGAATGGAATTCAACTTCAAAGGTCTAAAACATGTTCTCCGAGGAGCAACACCAAACAACCCCAAAGTCGTCACAGGAAACAGCTTAAACAAGTTATTACTACAACAACCTCAGCTCGCCCTCCTCCACTTACGCGAGATCAACGACACTACTTCACCGCAGCAACCACTTAACCCCGAGACTATCTTCTACCACATAGAAGCAAGCAACCCACAGCTCGACGAAAACGGATCACTCCAACGAATCCTTGACTCTTACTCTGATATCTTTGATGAGCCTTCGTCTCTTCCTCCATTCCGAGACGGTTTCAATCACAAAATCCCACTCGAAGCAGGAACTAACCCTGTCAATCTACGGCCATACCGATACTCGTCGATGCAGAAAGACTCGATCGATAAGATGATTCGTGAGATGCTAACTCAAGGAATCATTCAATACAGCTCCAGTCCATACGCTTCCCCAGTAGTCCTTGTGAAAAAGAAAGACGGTTCATGGCGTTTATGTGTGGATTATAGAGGCTTAAACAAACAGACGATCAAAGATAAATACCATATTCCCCTACTGGAAGATCTGTTAGACGAACTGGGAGGTGCCAAATTTTTCTCCAAGCTGGACTTACGCGCCGGTTTCCATCAGCTACGCATGTCTCCTGAAGACGTGTACAAAACAGCATTCAAAACCCACGCGGGCCACTACGAATACCTCGTCATGCCTTTCGGACTTACTAACGCCCCGTGTACCTTCCAGGGCCTGATGAATCATGTGTTTGAACCGATTCTTCGTAAGTGTCTGCTAGTTTTCTTCGACGATATCCTGATATACAGCAACACCTGGGAAGATCACCTCATTCATATCGACATGGTTTTCGAAATACTTCGACACCACCAGCTCTACCTCAAGCAATCCAAGTGCACCTTCGGAGCAACAAGGATTGAATACCTTGGCCACTTTATATCTTCTGCCGGCGTCAGCACCGATCCAGTTAAGATAAAAGCAGTCGAAAATTGGCCCATTCCTAGTAACCAAAAGCAGATCAGGAGCTTCTTAGGTCTTGCTAACTACTACAGACGTTTTATACAAGGTTACAGTATAATCGCACGACCACTCACCTTACTACTCCGGAAAGATGGATTCTCGTGGTGTACAGAAGCAAACTCAGCGTTTCAAGATTTAAAAACGGCCTTAATAACGGCACCTGTCCTCGCCTTACCTGATTTCTCTAAGCCATTCATAGTAGAAACGGACGCATCCAAGACGGGTATAGGCGCCGTGCTCATGCAAGATAACCATCCTATCTGCTACATTAGTAGAGCATTGGGACCACGACACCAAAACCTTTCAGTCTACGAAAAGGAACTTCTTGCAGTGGTTCACGCGGTCCAAACTTGGAATGCTTACTTGGCTCATAACAAGTTTATAATTCGAACTGATCAGAGGAGCCTCAAATTTCTCCTGGAACAGAAGATCACAACTCCTTTTCAACACATGTGGCTGTCCAAATTAATGGGATACATGTTTGAAATTCAATACAAACAAGGCAAGGAGAACGTCGCAGCAGACGCGTTATCTCGCGTTTCTGGCTCCCAATTGCTTCAGATCACGCTATCTCAAGCCCATCATGGGTTTTATGAGGAACTGAAAGCTTTGTGGGACACTGATCCGTCTCTTAAAAAGATCATCTCCGAGCTGCAGGACAACAAATCCCTTCACCCGTCATACACGTTCGTGAATGGAGAACTACGCCGTCGAGGGAAACTCGTAGTAGGTGATGATCCAACAGTCAAGCTTCACATATATAAATGGCTACACGATTCAGCTATTGGAGGACACTCGGGTCGTGATTCGACACTGCAGCGCATCAAAACTCTGTTCTTTTGGCCGAAGATGAGCTTAGAAACTCAAAACTATGTTCGAAATTGCCCAACCTGTCAGAAGAACAAATACGATTTGGCAGCAAAGCCAGGTCTGCTGCACCCACTTCCGGTCCCTGCAGGAGTTTGGGAGTCAATAAGTCTCGACTTCATAGAAGGTCTGCCCCCATCTGCCGGCAAACATTGCATCCTCGTGGTCATTGATAGGCTAAGTAAAAACGCCCACTTTATGGCTCTATCACACCCATACACTGCTATGGATGTCGCCAAAGTTTACTTGGATCAGGTCTTCCGCCTCCATGGAATGCCCAAAGACATTACTAGCGACCGGGATCCCACCTTCTTAAGTGAAGTATGGCGAGAGATGTTCCGTGTCCATGGTGTCGATCTCAACTTCTCAACAGCCTATCATCCTCAATCCGACGGTCAGACAGAGGTTGAAAACTGCATATTCTGATCGATCCCGGCAGCACACATAACTTCTCAACAGCCTATCATCCTCAATCCGACGGTCAGACAGAGGTTACAAACAAGACTTTGGAAACATACTTACGATGTATGGTCTCTGACTCGCCTCGTTCTTGGAGCTCTTGGCTTCCTCTCGCGGAATGGTGGTATAACACAACCTATCACTCGGCTATTCACAGTACACCGTTCGAGATCGTCTACGGTCAGCCTCCGCCAATACACATGCCTTACTTGCCTGGAGAAAGTTCATCACAAGCTATTGACCGAACGCTTCAGAAACGGGAAGCACTCATTGATATGATGAAGTTCCACCTCTTGCGGGCTCAAAATCGAATGAAACAGTACGCTGATTCTCATCGTTCTGATCGTGAGTTCTCTTTTGGTGACTATGTGTACTTGAAACTTCAACCATATCGTCAACATTCGCTGAAGGGTCGTAACTTGCCTCACAAGCTTTCACCACGTTACTACGGTCCGTTTCGCGTACAAGACAGAGTTGGTTCGCGGGCTTACAAGCTTGAACTACCACCAACTACTTCCATACATAATGTGTTCCATGTGAGTCAACTGAAACTGTGTCCCAACCCGCCAGCTTCAACTTCAATGCCTCCTCTGCCACAATACCTCAACGACATTGGTTCAAGTAGAGAACCTGAACTCATATTGGAAAAGAAAATGGTCAATCGGCAAAATAAACCAGTGACCAAGATTCTCGTCCAGTGGAAAGGTTCTACTCCTCAACAGGCGACTTGGGAGTTCTACCAAGACTTCATTGCGCAATATCCTGAGTTTCAGCCTTGAGGCCAAGTCTGTTCTGAAGGAGGGAGTATTGTGACAGGACACGTCACTAACGGTTTTAACGGCTTTATCGTTATGTTTTATCATTATCAAGTTCTTATTTATGATTTCTATTAGGATAAGGATTAGTTTTAGCCTTATCTATATTTTGGTTTTACTATATATGTAACTCTTACGATAGCTAAGAGAACTCAATCAATAAACTATTTTTCCCTAACTTCCTTATCTCTCAAGTTATCTTGCAAAGCTCTTACAAAGCTACGCTTACGAACACATTCATCTAAGAAGATCTCTCTACCTTAACGATCTTCTTCTACGCTTGTGTATCCCCATTCTTCGAATCCTCAAGAAGGGTTTCTAGTTCGGGAATTATCCGTTACGGTTCCCGTCTCATCTGCATATTTTTTACCCGGAAATTTGCAAAACCCTGAAATCAAAATCTTACCTTTTAGTTTTCATTCCTCCTCCGGCAATCCGGCAATGCCTGCATATGATGATGGTTTAGATAACGAGTGGAAGGGTTTCACGGTTTTCCCCGAAGTAAACTCTAGCCCTAACCCTAACTATAGTTTCAATTTCTTGGTAAAGAAGGCAACCGTGGAGAGTGAGAAATCAACCGGTTCTATTTCCTCCCGTTCTTCGGCAAAAGAGGATAGCTTCAGAATGGTGTTGCCACCGGCCATGCCTCCGCCTAGGGACTCAACCTTTCCGCTTCCTATGTTCCCTGAGCCGACGAGAACTCGGAAGAAACTTAGCCACCAAGAATCCTTTCTTTTTATGACAAAATCTCTCTACTCGAAGAAAATCTTTTACAAGGAAGAAGATTTCAAGTGTAACGCCTTCTGCTTGTCTCTACCTGGACTCGGGAAACACAAGCCAGTTAGATCTTCAAAACGCAAAGACTCGATGGAAAAGAAGAAGATGATCACAGCGTCTTCCTTTACCTCGGTCGAGAAATACGAATGGTCCCATTCTTGGACATCGACTACGTCTCTGACGCAAGATAATGGTCGGTCGTATTTTGATTTACCGGTGGAGTTGTTGAAGTGCTGCAGCCGTGGAGGCGGAAAAGGAGGAAGATATATGCAAGAACCGGCGACTTCTAGTTTCTCGTTCGATAGAGAAACAGAGATTATGGCTGTGACAAGCGTTTTAAAGACGAGGAGCTCACGGTCGTCGCAAAGTGATCATTGCTAAGCCGTGTGAGATTTTAAACTTTTTCTTCACCGTCGGTTTCATGCCCTACGTGCTACGTCGCCGCGATCTGATACCCCCCCACGCTTGCGTAAGGCTAGGGATGACTTTAACACCTTGTCTGCTCAAAACGCTTGAATAAGGGATAAAAAAAACAAAAGTTTTTATATCAAATATGTTATTTATATACCATATATGCTTGTAAGCTACGGAGACTTTAACGTCTGGATTTCTCTTCTTTTCTTTTTTAACAAAAAAACATCTGGATTCCATAATATTAACATTACTGGATCAGAAATCAACAAGACATTGGGCCCTTCTTTCATCAAGCCAACCAGTCAACATCAACACCAATAGTCATCAAAGACCAGAACATAAAAAAGGATCAAAACAGTATGGTTTATACAGCTGATCATCTCATCTTGCGTAACCGTTTTGATGCTCTCCTGGGTGAAGATGAGTAAGCTGTCAAGCCAGCTGTGAAGTCACTAGATTGCTTTGTTCCCTTTGTATAAGTATCAAGCTAAACCTAGAGTTGTAAGCTAAGTTTTCACATGAATAAACTTCAGTAATATTCAGCAAAATAAACAACTTTCTCTCAAGTTCTATGCTTACCTATATGGTATCAGAGCTCAGACGATGGATGTCAATCAAGATCCGCTCGATGTTTCTGCTCTCACGATAACACAAGCTGTCACTTTGAAGCTCAAGGAAGGGAACTATCTCATCTGGAAACTTCAGTTTGAGAAGTTTCTCTCTAGTCAATCGATTCTCGGATATGTCACCGGTGCTCAGCCTCGTCCTGCTCCAACAATCACAGTTCATAATGGTGAAGAAGAAACAGAAGCTGTGAACCCGGAGTTCAACAAATGGGTTCAGAAAGACCAACTCTTCCTCTCTTGGATGTACGGAACCTTATTTGAAGATTCCCTCAAATCAGTGTACGGTCTTCACACTTCTCAAGATGTCTGGCTAGCTTTAGCAAAGAAGTATAACCGTGTGTCTGCAACAAGAAAACTAGATCTCCAAAGAAGAGTTCAGACAACGGTGAAAGGAAGCAAGACTATGGGAGTATATCTTTCGGAAATCAAGTCGCTTTGTGACCAGCTCGACTCTATTGGAGCCCCAATCACAGAACATGAAAAGATCTATGGCGTTCTCAATGGCCTTGGAAAGGAGTATGAAGCAGTCAGTACTGTGATAGAGCATTCCATGGATCAGTACCCCGGTCTGTGTTTTGAAGATGTAGTTCATAAACTCACCAGCTTTGATGATAAGTTAAAGGCTTATGAACAAGTTCAAGAAGTCACTCCTCATCAAGCCTATTATACCAACCGTGGTGGATACTCTGGACGTGGTAGAGGAAAGTACCGTGGAGGATATTGTGGCCTGTCTCTTACACTACGCAAGGAAGAGGGTTTCCACAACAGTTTGGTCATCAGCCAAATCGGCCCTCAGAAAACCAGCGTCCAACATGTCAGATCTGTGGCAAGTATGGGCATCCTACGTACAAGTGTTACAGAATATTTGATGAACACTTTGCTGTCAACGACCCTCCACATCAAGCTAACGTTCTCACCACTCCAGCTTCACACAGAGCTTCAGGAGCAGAGTGGTATCCAGACAGTGAAGCTTCTCACCATGTTACCAGTTCAGCTCAACATCTCGATTATTCTCACGTGTATGAAGGGGTTGATCAAGTGATGGTGGGAAACAGTGACTTCCTTCCTATCACTCACGTTGGTTCTGCGTCTATCTCCACTGGAGTAGGTATACTTCCTCTTCTTGATGTGTTAGTATGTCCGGAAATTACCAAATCGTTGCTGTCAGTATCTAAACTCACTGATGATTACCCATGTGAGTTTACGTTTGACGTTACTATTGTGTGTGTTAAGGACAAGCGAACCAACATGGTGCTCAGTCAGGGAAGCAAAACTAAGGGCTTGTATCGATTGGATGATTCTCAGTTTCGATATTTCTACTCGTCAAGGCAACAGATCACCAGCGACAGAGTGTGGGATCTGAGACTAGGACATCCGAACGATCAAGTATTGAAGCATCTATGAACAATAAAGGCCATTTGATTCAGTAAGCTGTCTCAGTCAATGTGTGAAGCATGTCAAGTAGGCAAGACGTGCAAGCTACCTTTCTCTAGTTTAGTTTTCAGATCAAGTAGAGTCCTTGAGAGAATATATTGTGATGTTTGGGGCCCTGCACCTGTTGTTTCAGTTCAGGGTTTTCGATTTTATGTTGTGTTCATTGACAATTACTCAAGATTCTGTTGGTTTTATCCCATTAAATCAAAGTCTTATGTTTTCTCAGTCTTCAAAGTCTTCCAACTACAAGTTGAAAATCAATATAACAACAAGATAGCTATATTTCAGTCAGGTGGTGGTGGTGAATTCATAAACAAATCTCTCACCGATCATTTTGTTGCTAGTGGGATAAAACACATTGTTTTCTGCCCTCACACTCCAGAGCAAAATGGAATAGCTGAGAGTCGTCACAGACACATTACAGAGCTGGGATTGTCAATGCTGTATCAGAGTCATATGCCTTACACGTTGTGGGTTGAAGCCTTCTATACTGCGTCTTTTCTCAACAATCTTCTTCCATCTTCTGTCAGTGACAAGATGGTAAGTCTGTTTGAGCTACTGAATAAAACAAAGCCTATCTACACTGCTCTGAGAGTCTTTGGGTGTGCATGCTATCCATATTTGTGGCCTTATGCGAAGAACAAGTTTGATCCTAAGTCTTTACTATGTGTCTTTGTTGGATATAATGAGAAGTACAAGGGATACATATGCTATCATCCTCCTACTGGACGTGTGTACATTAACAGACACGTACTATTTGATGAATCAAGGGTTCCTTACACTGATGTCTATCGGCATTTGCTACCCACTCCAACAACGCCATTAAGTTCTGCTTGGAGGTTACTATATTCAATGCTTGAGCAAGCTAATACTGAAGCTGTTTCTCAGGAGCCTCAAGAAAATATTGGGAAAACTGTTCTTGTTCCAGTATCCTCACCTCAGACAACACCAGAACCAGTTATATCCTCTCTTAGTCAGTCTACACCAGGCTCTTCTGAGAGTATGTCTACTGAAAGTTCAACTTCAGACGAGAGTGATCAGAATGATCAAGGAGATGAAGCTCCAGTGGTCGTTCCTCCACCTGCCAACTCTCATAAGATGACAACAAGAGGTAAGGCTGGAGTAATGAAGCCTAATCCAAGATATGCTCTAGTCACTGTAAAAGGTCTACCTCAACTACCTAGAACAGTGACTGAAGATTTAAATCATCCAGGTTGGAACGGATCAATGGGAGAAGAGATTGATACTTGTCATGAGACGAACACATGGAGCCTTGTTCCTTTACCATCAGGAGATAAACAAATTAGTTCTGGATGGGTTCACAAAGTGAAACTCAACGCTGATGGAACATTACAAAAGCTTCGGTCTCGTCTAGTAGCAAGAGGAAACGAGCAGACTGAAGGAGTTAACTTCTTGGAGACTTACAGTCCAGTGGCCAGGACAACAACAGTAAGGATAGTTCTACACTTTGCCGTTGTGAATCGATGGGATATAAGACAGTTGGACGTCAAGAACGACTTTCTACATGGGGACTTAAATGAGACAGTGTATATGAAACAGCCTCCTCGTTATGAAGATAAAGAGCATCCAGACTACGTTTGTTTGCTTCACAAAGCCATCTATGGTCTCAAGCAGGCCCCTAGAGCTTGGTTTGATAAATTCAGCTCTTATCTACCAGAGTTTGGCTTCACCTGCAATGTTAAAGATGAATCTCTGTTTGTGTATCAGAAGGAAAAAGGAAAAGGATGTGATCTTCTTACTACTCTACGTTGATGATATGGTGATCACAAGAAACAACATGACATTGGTTCAGAGTCTCCTTGATGCTCTGAAGAAGCAGTTTAGGATGAAAGATATGGGTTCTTTGAGTTATTTTATTGGGATTCAAGCTCACTTCACGCCGACGGGTTTGTTTCTTAACCAAGAGAAGTATGCTTCTGATGTGTTAGTAGCTGCGGGAATGCTTGATTGTGCGCCAATGCCTACACCACTTCCGCTTCAACTAGCCAGAGTCCCTCATCAAGATGAAGTGTTTTCCAATCCTACTTATTTCATAAGCTTAGCAGGTAAACTGCAGTATCTCACACTGACAAGATCAGATATACAATTCTCTGTCAATCTGGTGTGCCAGAAGATGCATGAGCCGACGGTGTCAGATTTCAATCTACTCAAACGGATTCTCAGATATCTCAAGGGAACCATTCAGATGGGACTACTTGACTTCTGAAACAAACTCACAACTGAATGCTTATTGTGACAGTGACTGGGCTGGATGTCAATATACAAGAAGATCAACAGGAGGTTTCTGTACATTCATTGGATCAAATCTGATCTCCTGGTCAGCTAAGAGACGACAAGACTCAATTGCTAGATCATCTACCGAAGCAGAGTACAGAACGCTTTCAGACACAGCAGCTGAACTCTCTTGGATCAGTGGCATGTTACAGAGTATTGGTGTTAAACAACAAACGGCAGCAGAGGTCTACTGTGACAATCTCTCCGCAGTCCATCTAACTGTGAATCCAGTTCTTCATTGCAAGTCAAAACACTTTGCTACACATTATCACTTTGCTCGGGAAAATGTTGCTGATGGATCCCTTCTTGTCAAATACATTCCGGCGATACAGCAAATAGCAGACGTGTTCACCAAGTCTCTACCGCAACAGAGTTTCTATCACTTGCGTTCCAAACTCGAGGTGGGTGAGATCCAAACTCGGAGTTGAGCTCTCACCCACCTCGAGTTTGCGCGGGGGTATTAACATTACTGGATCAGAAATCAAGAAGACATTGGGCCCTTCTTTCATCAAGCCCAACCAGTCAACATCAACACCAACGGTCATCAAAGACCAGAACATAACAAAGGATCAAAACAGTACGGTTCATACAGCTAATCATCTCATCTTGCGTAACCGTTTTGATGCTCTCTGGGTGAAGATGAGTGAGCTGTCAAGCCAGCTGTGAGGTCACTAGATTGTTCTGTTCCCTTTGTATAAGTATCAAGCTAAACCTAGAGTTGTAAGCTAAGTTTTCACATGAATAAACTTCAGTAATATTCAGCAAAATAAACAACTTTCTCTTTTTCTCTAGTTCTCTGCTTACCTATATATAATACATTAGTTTTAAATTATTATTTTGCTAATTATGTAAGCAGAATACACTTACATTGTCAAAAAAACTTCGAAATTAAGCATGCATGAATTAGAACGATGAGAATTGGACGCTAATTAAGTTGGTGTGGAAGACTGTTGCTTAACGGGAATTTTTTCTATACATATTCTCGGAACATGTTTTAAAATAGAACTTTGATAGGCGAGAAGTGGAAACATCGTGAGGTGTGAAGATTCGTGATATTGTGTAACCGAAACTAAAAGACCCAAAAAATATCAAGTGGTAATTAGAGAGCTAATAAATTTTTTTACAAATTATATTCGTAAGATTAACGCACCAGAATTTGCATGAGGTGGAATTCACGGCGAGAAAGCAGACATAGAGGAGATATATATGGTTGATCGATCTTTAAGAAATCAAAATCTATGAAAAGTTTTGTGAAATAAAAAAAATAATGTTTTCATCGAAGCTTTGTTTCCGACTTTCATATCATATTTTTGGTTGGCTTAGAAGACGAAAAACTTGATTAAACGGGACAAATCCTTTCGTTATACAATAATTGGAAACGTTACCAGACAGCATTGCGAACGAACAACGTCATGCGATAAGAGTAAAACAGAAAGTGTTGTAGGTTAGTGAACTCGTTATATCAGTTTCTTGTATCGAAGAAGACACGAACAACGTCCATAATCTGAGCTCTGCAAATCGGGCATTTCCCTCCACTCCAGTGTAGTTCATTGGCACATTTCAAGCACGTGCACATATGTCCGCACCTGTACAAAACCGCTTCCACCTGCGTTTCGTCGCAGACGCAGCATTTGCGTTTCATTGGGTTTTCTCGGTGAACCAAGCTCGCGTTAGTATCCAAACATGTTTTCACAGAATCTCGTAGTAACGACATTTCTTGTTGAAGTTGTTGGATCTGTGTTTTCATTTCGCTTATCAGCTCCATTTCCTGAAAACGTTTTTAATTAAGCGGTTCAATGATTCTACTACTACTAGTGCGGTTTGCGAGTTTCTATGGGGATAACAATAAAATCTAAAAACACTTACAGGTGAAGGAGGGTTGTGAACAGACAAGACAGGAGTTGAAGTTACTTCAGTGTCTTGACAACTCCATGATCCTGCAGGAGACGATGCAAAGATCGGCGAAGAAGACGAGTCATCTCCATCGTCTTGCTCTTCACCTTCTTCAGTAAATGGTTCTTCTTCTTCAGTTTCCTCCACATTTTCATTTCTATGTTCTTCCTCTTCTTCTTCTTGTTGCAATTCCCATTTTTCAGAATGTTTGTTCGAATGTGTCTGCACACGAGACATCATAAGCCTATCGATCTGATCCCTTAACCCGCTCTGGAGAAAGTCTGTGACCGGTCCTCTGTAATATCCAAAACCACACATTTTCTTAGTTAAATGGTTAACAAATAAGAAAATGGATTTATTGATTTGATCAGTTACTTACCGCTCAAGTAGTCTACGTATGTCCTCTTTCTCAGACCGAGTGTTCATAACTTCCAGGTACCGCTTCTTCCTCAGTTCCTCCCAGTAACTTCTCGGCCGAGATATTTCGTGAAGCCAGTCATTGTTGGTTTCTCCGTAGTAGTAAGATTGCTCATCTTCTTCATACTCTTCTTCGTCTTCCCATCCATTTAGGTAAGACGTTTCTTGTTGCTCAAGGCACTGATCAATCTCAATACTCTCATGTACCACACTTTGCGGTTGAGTTTCTTGTTCTAGGCAGGCGCTAGGGCTTGTCTTCTCTTCTTCATTCTTGTCAGAATCGTCGTCATTGCAGCAAACTTCTTCTACTTCTATTGTTTCTTGCAGCTGAAGGCAATTGTTTTTTGATCCAACTGTTCCATCAACAGTTCCTTCTCCCTTACGTAAAGTTGCTTTCTCTAAGTTAGGGTTAGGGAGACTCAACCTCTCTTTGAAAAAGGCCTCCAGTGTAATACCGCGGTTTTTCATTGTCTTGTTATCACTAGTTACTTCTGTTTCTTCTACGGCTTTCTTATTCATAAAATGATGATCCTTCCTCTTATCCGCATCAGCACGAAATCTCTCTCTGCGTTGAGATTGACGATCAGAAGAAGAAAATGCTGAGAATTAAAACTCAAGAACATAGATTCAACCTTAAATTCAGAACTGAAGAGCCACCTCCAGATCCGATACGGTTCAATCCAGTTGATTTTGAGTTAGATCGGTTTTGTTCTTGAACCGCTTGACAGCGTTTGAGGTTCCTTAGCCTTAGCATTGACTGTTTTAAAACAATAATTCATATATATATGAGATGACATTGTAACAGAAAAATAAATATTGGCGTGTGAGGATTTATAAAAAAAAGTTGAGAAATAGTGAAAACATATAGAGTAAACCTGGAGGCGGCCACGTTGAGTAAACCTAGAAACAGCGTTGCGTTCAAGAAGCGAATCTAACTCGCGGTGGCGATCGCGTTCCATTTGCATAAGCAGATCCGTAAACGCTTGCCGTCCACGGATTCTCGGTGTTACCATCGGAAAACTGCTTTTCTCCGACGACGACCAAGACGAAACGCAAGGTCTTGGCGTTCTGATCGTCGAGAGTCCACCGCCGGAGATCACCTTCGCTTCGTTGCTTAGCCTCCGAATCAAGTCAGCGACTCGACAGGAATCGGAAACCGAACCGCCGTGTGACCGAGATTCGATCTCCACGTCACTAATCTCAGCTTCAGATTCTATCGATGGAGATTCTGAAAAACGGGAATCTTGAACATTGACTCCAGAATCGCTCCGGCTGCTATTAACCGGCGATTGGTTATGACTAGGCGAATTCCCACCGCTGGATCGGTTCAGCCTCGCCTCCCATATCTGTACAAGAGAGGAAGCTCCGTTTCTGTTCGATTCATCAGATTTCTCCTTCATCGTTTCTGCCGGAGACGCAAGAGCAATTGGTTTCTCTGTTGACCTAGCATTGGCGATACCATTGTTGTTATCTTTCTTTTTAGTAAGAGTCTGGATCCAAGAATCGACCAAGTTCTGCGAATTCTCGTCCGAGACAGGTTGGTGATGATGATGGTTCGGAGCTTTCTTGTAAACGATGGGGGTTTGATTACGATCTCTAAGGATAAAACCGAACCGTTGAGACGGAGACGGAATCTCCACCTGCGAAGACGCCATTTGTAATGAAATCAACAAACACAATATCAAATACACATTCGAGTCTCTTTGTAATCGATGGAAGGAGCTCTGTTTCTTTTCCGTGTCTCTACGAGAACTAAAAAAGGAAGAGGAAATCGTTTTGGATTAGTGAAGATACTGATTTTTCTCGTAATAAAAACAGAGAAAAGAAACAGAAGAACAGAACGAGAAGCGGTGGAGAAGCGATGAAGAAGGGAGAAACAAAACCAATGAAACAGTAATGTGCTTATCTGTTTAGTACTATAAGACTTTTATTTGTTTTTTCCTTATTGTCTCCACCGCTAAAAATGTTGCGAGTCCTAAAATCGCTCTGTTTTGTCCCTTAAACTTCGGAACATGCTCGTAATAAGATAAGGTAATAAAGAAATGAGGTGTCAAAACAGAGGATGATAGATGTTGAGGTTCCCAAGAAAGAAAAACTTCCGTGGCCAAAAGTGAAATTGGTAAAGAGTTTAAAAACCTATAGTTTCGTTTTTGAACTATAAATAAATGGTGATTGTACACAGATGTCGCGCTTTTTGGTAAACGCATTTAATTACTACTAATTAAATTGTTAATTGTTTGGCTGTTAATGCTCTAGTCAAAATGAGCCGTTTGATTATTTAGCCGTTGGCGAGTGGGAACCATGCAATGCAATTTCTATAGTACACGAATGTCCATTTAAAGAACAAAACCTAGGGGTCAACCTTTCAATTCACCTACCTCCTACAGATCAATTAAAATGTCACATAGATATTAATTAAAAAACATTAAATTAAATAAAAAATAGTTAAAAAAATAAAAATACTAATTTTAAGGAAGCTAATGCCGTCGAAACCCTAAACCCTAAATCTTAAATTCTAAACCCTATACCCTAAATTCTAAACCTAAACCCAAACCGCTAAACCCAAACCCTATACCCTAAACCCTAATCCTAGACCCCATAAACCCAAATTATATACCTTAAACCCAAAATATAGACTATAAACCTAAACCTTATACCCTAAATCCAAGTCTTAGACCCTAAATCCAAACCGTAAACCTTAACCCAAACCCTATAGCATCTAAGTATGGGGTTTGGGTTTAGGGTTTACCGTTTGGATTTTGGGTCTAGGATTTGGGTTTAGGGTATAGGTTTTGGGTTTAAGATTTACAGTTTGGGTTTAGGATTTACCGTTTGGATTTATGGTTAAGGTTTTGGGTTTAGGGTATATAATTTGGGTTTAAGGTTTACGGTTTGGGTTTAGGGTCTAATACTTGGGTTTAGGGTATAAAGTTTAGGTTTATAGTCTATTTTTTGGGTTTAGGGTATATAATTTGGGTTTAGGGTCTAAGATTAGGGTTTAGGATATAGGGTTTGGGTTTAGGAGTTTGGATTTGGGTTTAGAATTTAGGGTATAGGGTTTAGTTGCAAGCGTTAGCGTCGTTAAAATTAGCGTTTTTATTTTTTGTAGCTATTTTTTTTTAATTTAATATTTTTTTAATTAATAATCTATGTGTCAATTTGATTGGTCTTAAATGATAGGGTGAATTTAAAGGTTCACCCATCTCCTAAGGTGAACCTATATGTTCACCAACCAATACGATTTCATTATTTTAAATTCGATATATTTTAAAAAAAAAAAATTGTCAAATTATATTATGTTTTTAAAATTAAAAGGTAAAAAGAAATAAATAAAAAATATTAGTAATTAAAAAAAATATATATTTTTAACGTCGTCGGCAAAACACTAAACCCTAAAACCTAATCCCTAAATCCGAAATCTTTGGATAAACCATAAACCCTTGGATAAATCTTAAACTCTAAATCAAAATCATTAAGCACTAAAACACTTAAGGGTTTAGGGTTTAGGATTTAGGGTTTAGGGTTTAGAGTTTAGTGTTTAGTGTTTTTTTATTTAGAGTTTAGGGTTTATCCAAGGGTTTAGGGATTTACCCAAGGGTTTAGGGTTTAGGATTTAGGGTTTAGGGATTAGGATTTAGAGTTTAGGGTTTTTTTAATTTTTTTTCTGTAACTACTATTTTTTTTTTTTTAAAACATAATATAATTTGACAATATTTTTTTTTTTTTTTTTTAAATATCAAATTTGAAATAATAAAATCCTATTGGTGAATAATTCTTTAAATAACTACTGGTCTGCTTTCCAAAAGGTTTATTGCAAGTTTGCAACTTATTTTATTGACAAGGCTTCATAGATGTGACTCCTTAATGAGCCTCTTTACCAAGATTGAACCACGATAAATCGATAATTAAGGTTGATTAAGCCCATATATGAATGTTGAAAGAATATTGTTAATTTCAAAATCAGACGTTTTACTTTAATTTACAGAGTTACTCAATAAAATATCACTAATCATGGTTTGAAGATATCACTGGCCCATATATCCGGCGTTTGAGGATATGCATGTGTATGGACGACCATAAACTTATATATAGAGAAATAACAGTACCATAACCGACAAATGAAACAAATAAAATACCCCGATCCAAGTTGACTAAGAAATAGAATAATAATCTAATCCAAATAATATATAAATTCCTTGTGTTGTCTTATATTAACAAAGCATATATTATTCTACGCGACATGCATGCAAGCAACTCATTTGTATAATCAAAATCTTAAAGTTGTGCCTCCCACGTAAAACCCAGTATAAATATACTCTCACACTCGGTCTCGACCATATGAAACAAATTCAAATTCGATCAAATTGAAAAAGAGAGAAAATAAAGAAGACAAAACAATGAAGTTGACCGTGGTCTCAGCTGTCATCCTAGTCGTGGTTTTTGTGGCATGGCCGGTATCAGCTGGAGGATCCGGACACGAGGAGGAGGAGGATGATACGAAGTCATGGTTTCCTTTGGACAATCTATTATCGCTGAATTATTATGACAAGAGTTGCCCAAATTTCGAAAAAATCGTCGATACCAAAGTGAGGCAATGGACAAAGAGTGACCCTTCCCTTGGTCCTGCCCTCCTCAGACTTCTCTTCCACGATTGCGGAGTCACGGTATTGCTCTTTTCAAAATATTTATTTGACCACTAATCGTTCCATTGCCTAGTATTTTATGTTAATTGATGGTTCTTCTAATGACCATTAGAGTTTGTGTTGGTAACACAGTATTCCAACAAAGTAAGATATAGCATATACTCTCTCTATTTTCGAAAATAAAATTTTCTAGATTTTATGGTTATGTATATGTAATGATATTTTTATTTAAAAATATATAAAATTAAATGATTTCTTAATCTGTGTGCACACATCTGAAATGACATTTAAAATAAAATGGATGAAAACATTCATTGTGTATCCCCTAGACATTATTTGCGAAGTGATTTTGCTACAAGTCCTTTGTACAATCAATTTCACAAAACATATATGACATGACTACTGAAATTGATGACATGACTTCCGGAAAAATATGACATGTGACATGGATAATTTCATTTAATGATGATTTATATTTCTCGCAAACTTATAAGAATATGATAATAATTTATATATTACATTTAATATTGATATTTCTTTTTGGTAAACTTTTTTTAAATATGGTAATAGCTCATACATCATCTAGAAAATAAATATATTCATATATAACATTTCAAATTTTGAAATATTATTATTTTTCTATAATTATACAATTTGTATTACTAAAGCTTTCAAAAGTTTCTACAATTTTTTTAAAAATTAAAATTTCTAATCGTATGATCATTAGTTTTTTATATATCTACAAATTTTATAAATATTGTTTAGACTAAATTTTTGATAATTATATAATTTTATATCATTTTTATTAGTTTTATACAAATTGATTTAATATATATCAAATCTATATTAAATATTAGTAAGAAAATAGTAAAATCTATAATATTTAATAAAATTTATTTTTAATATACATGAATATTCTAGAAAATCTTTATTTGAAGAACGGAGGGAGTATATATAAAAACAAAACCAACTAATCTAAAAACTTGTTTTACATGGAATCCCTTTATTTTATTTTTTTTGATAACTCTGGTATCTGGGCAGCCACATTCCCAACTATGGGCAGCCACATTCCCAACTATCCCCCGTAGGGGGTCCAGCGCCCCAACGGAAGGGATGTTAAATCCGCTGTGGCCGGGGCTCGAAGTCGTGATGGCGGGCACCTCAGCCGAGGACCACCAGACCACGAGGCCCGGTTAAATGGAATCCCTTTATTGTGACAAATTTCATTTCATTTTGAGGTATAGATGAACATAAGTCGCGTGTTGTTTTGTGTGTATATAGTACATTTGAAATGATAAAATAAGAAATCTTTTGTGAATGCGTCACAACTTTCAGGGATGTGATGCGTCGGTTCTTCTAGACCACGAAGGATCAGAGAGAAAATCTCCGGCGAGCAAAACCCTAAGAGGCTTTGAGCTAATCGATGATATCAAGTCCGAGATGGAGAAATCCTGCCCCAAATTAGTCTCATGTGCCGACATCCTAGCGGCAGCTACCCGCTCCGCCACCTACCAACTCGGCGGTCCTTACTGGCCCAACGCCTACGGACGTCAGGCCGCCGTGACATCACTGGCCTTCTCGAGACATTTCAGTCTTACGGACTCAACGTCCTCGACCTTGTCATCCTTTCCGGGGCCCACACCATCGGAAAAGCATACTGTGGAACCATCCAATCGAGGCTTTACAACTTCAACGCAACACATGGAACTGATCCGTCCATTGATCCTAAATTCGCAGATTACTTGAGGCGCAAGTGTCGCTGGGCCGCAGAGACGGTTTACCTAGACGTGGAGACTCCGGTAGTATTCGATAATCAGTATTACATCAATCTTCAGAAGAATATGGGAGTCTTGACCACCGATCAGGAGCTTGTGAAGGACCCGAGGACCGCTCCGCTTGTACAGGCTTTCCCGGAGCAGCCGGCTCAGATGTTCAGACATCAGTTTGCTGTGTCGATGGCTAAGCTGGTCAATGTCGGTGTCATCACTGCTGAAGATCGTATTGGAGAGATCAGGAGGGTTTGCAGCAAATCTAACTCCAGACCTTACTGATTGAAAAATTGGTGATGAGTTTATAAAGGACATTATTCTCTTATAGGACATAACCCACTTTTTATATTCTCTTACAACCTAACATCTTTGGCAAGACTCCAATGAAAGAAAATTACTATAAGGGTCTTAATGAATAGATGATCTACACCATTGAATCAAAACAAAATGAGCCACACGATTTGTCCTTTCTCTCTCTCCTCCTTACACGGGACCCACCCTTCTTCTTCCTCTCTTCAATTAACGTAACAACCACCATTCTTCATCACTTCAATTCTTCACTTCAATTCTACACCAAACAATATCTCTTTTGAGAGATTGGACGAAGAACAGCATAAACATCCACAACAAATCGTGTATCTTCCTCCATAGATGAACTTGGGTAATGTTTTGTCTCTCTCCTCTCTCTCTCTCTCTCTCTCTCTCTCTCTCTCTCTCTCTCCCAAATTAGATACAGTACGTTGAATCATGTTTGAACCAAAGACATTACAGTAGTAAAAGTGATTTGAAATTGAATATAATGTAAATCTAATTATAATCATGAAATTGTGGAAGGAAAATTGTTTATATAATATGGTATAACTGGTACAACTAATGTTACTGTGATTGTTCATAAGAACTATACGACTAGTTAAACACGTACAACTATTAGTCACGTATACAATATGATACTGGTACAACTAGTACAAATGTCATCACTGCTACGTGTATAACTAGAATAACCGGAACAACTACTAAGTGGTGATGTTGTTTATTATACTTTTTCAGGTAACTATGGATAACAACAGACGCGTGGTGATATATTTTGATCAAGGGGGTAGTTATTCAGATGTGGGAGATGAAGTTCGATGGAAGCGGAAAGACCGACATATTTCTACTTTAGTGTTTACGATGAGAAGTGATGAGGAGGTGACTT
>NC_027749.1:37739887-37741276 GCF_000695525.1 Brassica oleracea var. oleracea
GGGTTTAATTCCATGCGGAAAGTGATAATTATGGATGGAACTCATCTGAAAGGTGTGTATAAAGGAGTGCTTCTTATTGCCACTGCTCAAGATCCAGATCATCATCATTATCCCCTCGCTTTTGCTGTAGTAGATGGTGAAAAAAATGCAAGTTGGAGTTGGTTTTTGACTACATTGAAAACCTTGATACCAGATGATCCCCAACTTGTATTCTGCACTGATAGAAACCAAAGCATCATCAAGACAGTACACGAGATCTACCCATTGGCGATCCATGGATATTGCATATATCACTTGGCTAATAATGTGAAAGGAGCATGCAGCCATGTTAGGAAAGATGTGGTTGCCCATGAGTTCAAAAAAATTGCTGGTATTTACACAGAAAAAGAGTTTAAAAGAAAATATATTGATTTCAGAAGAAGGTATCCTCAGGCCGCTGAGTATCTGGATGAGAGTGTGCATGAGAGCAAATGGGCAAGATGTCAATTTCCAGGAGCAAGGTACAACATAGATACAACCAACACTGCTGAATCTATGAATGGTGTTTTCAAGGAACAAAGGAATTATGCACTGCTGCCAATGATTGATGAGACCGTGGGCAAGATTACAGAATGGTTTAATAGATACCGACAAATTTCTATAGGGGTTCCACAGAGGCAGCTACTTGTCCCACGTGTGCATGTTGAATTGCATGAGAACTGTCCAATTGCAAGAACACTTCACGTGGAGGTGCTAAACACATTTGAACGTCAGTACAATGTTACTGGTACGGATGGGAAAGGTTATTTGGTTGATTTGATCAACAAAACATGTGACTGTCGGCATTTTGAAATTGACCGGTATCCTTGTGTGCATTCGCTTGCTGCGATCATGAAGTATTGCAGAACTACAACAGATGATACGCTAGAGCAGTTGGTTGAAAATTATTGTTCTAAGTATTATTGGATGGAGCAGTGGACATTGGCATATTGTAGGACAATATATCCAGTGCCTCATCATTCATCCTGGCAAGTTCCTGAGGAAATACAATCTCAGGTTGTGTTCCCGCCGTATGTGGAGAAAAAAAAAGGAAGATTACAAACTACTAGATTCCCATCTGCAGGAAAATATCAGAGGAAGAGAAAGAAAAAGTATGCACCATTCTCGGAGTGGCTTGGTGACAGTAGTGACAAAGATGACAACGACAACGATGACATCGATTACGAAGAAAGCAGCAATGAGGGAAGTGACAGCGAAGGAAGTGGTGACGAGAGAAGTGACAACGAAGGAAATGATGAATGACTCTAACTTATGTGTTATGGAACTTGCTTATATATTGTGAGTCTTACTTATGTGTTATGGAACTTATTTATGTGTTGTGGAACTTATTTAAGTGTTGTGGAACTTATG
>NC_027749.1:37742127-37749511 GCF_000695525.1 Brassica oleracea var. oleracea
ATTCAGCTGAGTTACTTTCCGTTTGGAATGGATGATAAGAGGCCATGTTACATCTTCGATGATGAAGATGTTTTAGGATATTTATTGGAAGTCGAAAAAAATCAGAGGCGTACTGTCTTGCACGTGGAGCTCATAGAATATGTCTCACAAAACCAAAGTAACGAGATGTTTTCTAGGGATGAGGAAATTATTAGTGATGCAAGAGCAAATGATGATATGGTTGGTCTTAAGGAGTTGACGACTATTCCTCATATTCAAGAGGATGAGAATGAGAAAGGCGATGAAGTGTTCTGGTAATACAAGTTATATTGGTTACACAACTTCTAGTTGTATGAGTAACACAAGTTATACATATACGAGTTATACTAGTAATACACAAGTTCTGCTACAGTCGTAGTTGTACGAGTATTACAAGTTGTATACTTAAATTTGTTTAAGTGGTACGAGTTATACAAGTAATACAAAAAACAGTAGTACAAGTTATACTACTTAGATTTGTTTTACTTGTAGCTACATATGTTCTAGTTGTACGAGTTATACAAGTAAACGTAGGACAGTTGTACGAGTTATACTAGTTACATATGTTCTACAAGTTATACATATAATAGTTGTACAAATATTACTTATTAGATAGGTTCTAGTTGTACGAGTAATACTAGTTATACAAATAACAGTTGTACAAGTTTCACTAGTTAGATAATTACAAGATGTATGAGTGATACTTGTTTTACATATTACAGTTGTATTAATAAAACGAGTAAAATTGTCATGTTCTAGTTAGTTAAATTTTTAAGAAGTTGTACCAGTTATACAATTTTACATTTCATTTCATATTGTATTAGTAAAACAATTTAAACTTCTTCATTTGTACAAGTCACACTTATCTTTAAGTACTACTAGGTTTACTAGTGCATCTATATACAATATATCTACGTTCTAACATATTACAAAAACTGACTTCAAAATGATTTCTTACCATTATTTGCTCTTCTGTAGCATTAGGTTCTCGTGATCTGGGAGGCTCACCATGCGATCCCATTTCCTCATTGTCTCCTTGTTCCGAATAAGGTGTCCCGCCCTTCGTGGAAGACCGGGAAATAGATGCATCCGGAGGATCTTGTTGGTGTGACGGATTTTGTCTCTTCGTTGGTGGAGGATCTTCTGATGTGGCTGGTGGTCCTAAGGGTGTCTCCTCATTGTCGGGTTGAGTAGGAGAAGCGGCCAGAGTAGGAGAAGCGGAGGCAGCAGCCGGATTAGGTTGAAGATTTTTAGGGTTACGGTTTGAAGTAAGACGCGGCCGCTTCGTGGGTTGAGACGACGACCCGCCGTCGTCTGCTTCGTGTTCCTCTGCTGAAGACGATCTACCCCGTTTCTTCTTTCCCGTGGACAAAGTCATCTCCTTCTTAGCCGGTTCAACCTCCTTCTTCTTTGTCGGTGAGGATTTCTTTTTCTTCTTTGGTGGAGATTCTTTCTTTTTCTTGGTGAATCTTAGTTTAGATGTCATTTCCGCTGGTGGAATTGATGAGTGAAGAACAAAATGTTCAGAGATCGTGAAATGAAGAAAGTGGGGAAGTTGTGTTACGATTTAGGGATTTAGGATCCGAGTTTTAGATGGGTCGGGTTTATGGGTGGAGCTAGTAAGGGCATGAATTGTAAATAAATCAAAATCGTTTGGGCTTTTAGCTATTTCCCCTTGTTTTGTATTTAAATTTTAATGAAAACTAAAAACAGGGTCACGAGAGAATTTTTGAAATCCATGTGACAGAATTTGATCCGTTTATAAAAGAATCTTTCTTGAAATGGTTTTTTGTTTGGTTTCAATTGTAATTTTGTTACTCGTTGTCCGAACAACAACAAAAATGTGAATCTTGATTTATACTGAAAATTGAAAAATATATTTTTTTTTTGTTACAACTTACAAATCTTTATATACATCTGGCTCAAACTGAATTATTTATATGTACATTTCGTATCATATCTGATCAAGACAATGCATGATTATTATGGGTCCATCATATCTAAAGGTTGATAGGTTTTGGTGCAAGAAAATGAAACATTGGAGGCGTAAACAGACTTCTTAGGTTCAAAATCACATTTTTTTTTTTCAGGTTCTCTATAATACTGAAGCTCCCCAAAAAATAACAGTACGACGTAAGACACTTTCTAAGACAATTAGGGAATCTAGATATGAAAGAGGTTAAACAGAACAAGGAGTAAACACCAAACTTGGGAACTTAGACACGCTTGCCTCGAAGGAAACCCTTACTGCGACGATTCTTCATCCCCAACTTAAACTTCTTCTTTAACTTCCTCCCGATAGGTTTAAGAGACTTGTTATGCTTCTCATCATCCATTTCCACATCTGCAAACAACAATAATATTCAAAACAGAACATATCCGAAATTAACCGACACTTAATAAGAGGTAGCAAGTATCAAGTCAAAATGATTGTTTCGAAAAGACCCACCCCCACCCAAACAAAGAATAAGCGTGCACGAAACCAGTATACTTGTTTGATGAAAATGCGACAAAATTCAAAACAATGAGACAAGGAACAAACTTTTGGCACATTAGGTCAGAAAAATCTTCTCAATTCACAATAGACAAAGCATTAGATATGATATCAAAGAATAGTGAATCTAAATGCGTCAAAGATATCAAACAAGTAACTTAAAGTGATTCTGATAGAATTTCAGATATTAAAATTAAGCAGAAACGTTGCTTCTTCAAGCATTACATAATCTAAGAGCATAACCAACACAAAACAAACTATACAAATCTAATTTATTTGTAGAAATCGAAACTTATACCCATAACGTTGGCGGAGACAGAGGCTGACTCGGAGGTGGGCGTCGCGACTTCCATGAACGGGGAAGGTGGTGGTAGACGAACAGGTAATTTAGGCGCGGCGAGTGCGGCTTCAATGGCGGCGGATTTGGCATCTTCTCTAGTGAGAGTGAATGATTCCTTCTGAACAATTTCTCTTCTTATAGCTCTCAATCTCTTCACCCTCTTGCATCTCATCGATTTCGCCATCCTTATGCGAAATTAGGGTTTCCACGGGCAAAGGGGGTTTTAAGATTCCGTTTCTCGGATCGTTTAAACCTAATTGAGGAGAATTGCTCGCGTTTTGTTTGGTTACAAGAATATTAAGGCCCATTAAGGATATTTATAGGCCCAACTTAAGAATACATTTCACAGGCCTTCTTTTTCTTCGACCCACCCGGCGCAGATCATTTCGGCGGTTCCATTGTTTCCCGTAGAAGAAAGCTCTGATTTCAGATTCGACGCTTTCATCTCTTTCCCCTCACCTTCGGGTTAGTTTTCTTGCTTTGTGTGTATTTGTTGTCACACTTCTTACTTCTCTTTTGTATTCTTCTGTTACGATCCGGTGGATTTGATTGCCTGTGTTATTGAGATTGTGAGACGAGATCATTTGGATTCTACTGTTGTAGATCTAGGGTTGAATTGGTTATGCATTGTCGTGATCTAGACTATTGACTGCGTCGATATAAGAATCTGGGGATTGAATCATGTGATGATCGATTTTAGTCTCACAATATTGAAATTTGGCATTAGAAGAGAATTGTGGTAATGGTTTTGATAGGCAGGGATGTACAATAATAACATGGGACCTCAACCAGGGATGCCAAGACCTCCTGGAAACCCTCAGCCTGGTCCGTTTGGGAATCCCTTCACTGGACCTGCCTCTGGTTTTATCCGTGGCGGTTTGGGTGCCTACGGGGAGAGGATTCTTGGATCAAGCTCTGAGTATGTGCAGAGCAATGTAAGTGTTACTTCTTTTGGTGATTCCACGTCGCTCTTAACCTCACTTTTTGAACTTGTTTCTCTTCTTCTTGAACATTGGAACAGATTACTCGTTACTTCTCTGATCCCCAATACTACTTCCAAGTGAATGACCAGTATGTTAGGAACAAACTCAAGGTTGTTCTCTTTCCTTTCCTTCACCGGGTAAGCTTGTCTTCTCTTTTCTCCTTCTGTTTGAAACCTTTGATTTAAAACTAGTGTTGGTGACTTCTGCTTCAAACGATCAGGGACACTGGGCTAGAATCTCTGAACCTGTTGGGGGCAGGCTCTCATACAAGCCTCCCATCTATGATATCAATGCGCCAGACTTGTACATTCCCTTTATGGCATTTGGTACGTACGTTGTTCTTGCTGGCCTTTCACTGGGACTTGACGGAAAGTATGTTCTTATGACCCTATGCTTCTCTCTCAGCGTTTTGAGTCTTAATGGTTCAATGATTCAAACCTGAATTCATGTAGGTTTTCACCGGAAGCTTTGAATTGGCTGTTTGTGAAAGGATTGGTTGGTTGGTTTTTGCAAGTGATGCTCTTGAAAGTAACGCTTCTATCACTTGGTAGCGCAGAGGCGCCTTTGCTAGACATTGCGGCTTATGGAGGCTATGCTTTTGCGGGTCTATGCCTTGCCGGTTTTGCTAAGATCATGTGGGGATACTCGTATTATGCGCTGATGCCATGCACGTGTTTATGCACTGGGGTTTTCTTGGTGAAGACGATGAAACGTGTTCTGTTTGCTGAGGTTAGGAGTTACGATTCAAGCAGACATCATTACCTCCTCCTGTTTTTGGCCTTGGTCCAGTTCCCTCTTTTGATATGGCTTGGTAACATCAGTGTTAATTGGCTTTTCTGAAAAGTGTTTTTTTTTTTGTTTTTCCAATAAACGATTTTTGTTGTGAATTCTTCTTATTGGTACTTCGTAGCAGAAGTTTGAACATTCTTGACATTGTATGTGGTGAAGAAAATGTTATTCTTCAACATCATTGTATTAGTCTCTTTCTATTTACGTTATTAACACTGATTTGTTATATTACCATTTTATAACAGATTTACGTTTTTGTTTGATTAGCACCGAACCGTTTATAAGAAAATCCATACCATGCAATGTTATAGATTCATGCAACTTTTTACATAAATCGATCACATTTTTTGGACACAAATTCCAAATTTTCTGGTGTACACGCATCCTTATATACTAAAATACAAATCACCTAGCGAATCAAAATTTGACACATGGCATCTGTTTAAAAAATTAAAATTAAAATGCAACAAAAAATAATGTTAGATCCTAAAATTTCTAAAATTCGAAATAACTAAACCCTAAAATTTCTCACATTATCACTTCCACTTCTTGACAAAAAAAATTCCACGTTCTAAAATAACAGTTACGATTTAAAACTGTTTTGTTCTTATATAAGTTTGACAAAACAGTTTTACTTTCTATTAAGCTCCTTCTCTCTCCTTCTTCTCTCCTTTTGCTTTTCTATTGTATCATATTCTTCTTTTTTACGATTATTGAGTCCTTGACTATAAAAAAAAAAAACATATGGGCTGAAATTGGATTACCTTTTTTTGGAATAGAAAACTTTGGAATGATCAATTCGATTAGTTTCATGAATTCGTTTTACCATTTAACGTGAATGGAATGAAATGTTCATTCCATCAATTTTTTAAAAAAATAAACAAAATACAAAACAAACAATTCCATAACAATTTTGTTAAAGAATAAATTGAATGGATCTATTCCATTTTTCTACTGCATTCCATTCATGTTATTTCATTCCTCCTATTCCATTTATTCTTTTTTTGATTCACCAGTTACAGCCATGGTTTATGTTTCAAAGCTTTCGAAAGCTTAATTCTCCAATAAATAAATGACAAATCAAAGTTTTTTCAGCAACAAAGGTAACAATAACCATCCCTAACTATGTTATACAAAAACAGGTATTTTACAAATCTGTTTCTATGGTTTAATTTTAGAAAATTTCTCGCTTTGCTTTTTTTCATCTATTTTAGCATTTCAAAGGAAAAAAGCACCGATATTATATATTTCTTTTCTTTTATTATTTTAGATGCTGAAGAACATGAGAAGAAGGTACGTAAACACAATAGGTCAATTAATTTTCATAATGGACTAAACTAGACTAAACTAATTATCAATTTATGGAACACGTTTATTTGTTTTGGTGATAATTCAGGGAAGGAGAGTAAGAGGCTCACCTTAAATCACACTTCCATGGCCCCTATAAAACTTGAGAAGTACAACAAGAAGAAAAGAAGAAAGGAAAAATGTTGTGATAATTAGAAATAAAAAAATAGGGCATAAGAAATTCGGGTTGTAGGAGAAAGAAGACTTATGTCTATTATCTAGATTCGGTAAGTATTCCATATTTTTCTTGTGTGTGTTTAACTGTTTATAATCTATAAAATGTGGTGATATCTTATTTTTTTATTCAATATACACTTCTGATTTTTTTTTTCTTAAATAGTTTTATTGAATTTGTAGATTCCCTCATAAAAAGAAATGCCGAAGCAAATAGCATCATTGTATAAAAAGAAATATAAAAGAATATGACCAAAAAAATAAACATGAGTGAGAGAATAAGAAAATGACTACAAAATATAATAACCTCAAAACTAAGTTGACAAATTGTACTGTTGTAAGATATATACTTTTGTTGTTCGATCATATTTACTGATTATATTGGTTTTGAAACAATATTAACATTATATATTTTGTGTCTATATTGAACTGTTGTAAATTATAAACATCAAAATTTTAATGTTATCTTAATTATAAATTCTAATAGTATGTTCAAAATAAACATATTTTATATTAGTGCCCGTACGTAGTAGTACGGAGGTAATACTAGTTTATGAATTATATTTCTATTTTTGTTCATTAATTATCTTTTATCTCCATTATTTGTATGTGATTGTAGAAACTACTAATAATAATGAAAAAATGGCATGAGATTCAAGCAAATGAGAAGAGACTTACGGTCTTTAGACTTGTCGCTGTATAGATTTTGGCTTTAAAAATTGTAACTGTTACTTTAAAAAATTTAAAAACTTGATTGGTATCAAAAGCTTTAGAAGTTGTGACTCTTATAAATACAAGACTATTTGGTTCAAGGAACATATTCCACGTAATGCGTTTATATCATGGTTGGCTTTGCGGAGAAGACTGCCAACCAAGGATCGCTTGAGGCGTTGGGGGTTAAATGTCTTCGGAACGTGCATCCTTTGTAATCTGGAAATAGAGACTCACCATCATCTCTTCTTTGAGTGCTCTTTCTCTCGCTTGATATAGGAGCCTTTTGCTACTGAAGTTTGGATTTTTCCTCAGGCTGATCTACACTCTGTTGCAGCCTGAATCAATCAACCTCGCGTCAACGCAGATGCGCATGCTACTCCAGTCATCAAGCTCTACTTTCAGTCAGCCATCTACCTGCTGTGGAAAGAGCGTAATGCTCGTGTGTTCACAGCTGTCTCCTCACCTTCATTAGTCATCCTTGCCTCTCTCGACCGTATGATGCGTGACCGTCTCCTCTCTTACCCG
>NC_027749.1:37749817-37756290 GCF_000695525.1 Brassica oleracea var. oleracea
ATTACATAATTTTACATGAGCTTCTTCACCCTCCCCGGTTATTTTCTCTTTATTTATAACTACAATATAAAGTTATAAACTATATATATTATAAATTAATAATTTATTTACCCTTGAAGTCTAACGATTAAAAATAGAACATAATTCAATATAGATATATGATTCTATTAATAAATTAGCAGTTACAAATTTGAAATTTCTAGAAATATCAAAAGTCGTATATTAGTTAATTATCTTCTAAATGACATTTATTTCTAATTCTTTTTGGATGAGAATATTTTGGCTGAGGTGGATAGTCTCAAAAGCCTTGAATTTAGTCTCTTTTATATAGTAGGATGTATTTATGATTTTTTACCAAAAAGCAGTGTTCTAAAAATCAGACCGGACCGGCCGGTCGGACCGTTATTAAATTTTCTAACCGGTTCCGAGTTGTACTAAAAACCGAAAAATCCGGTTACAAAATTGGTGAAACTCGGTAAAACCGGTGACCCTGTTCGATATCAAAATCCGGTTTTTTCAAATTCAAGTAAAAAAATATTAAAAACTGTAAATTTTATAAAAATTTCATAAAAAATCATATTACTTTTAAAATATCTATCTAAATAAATTGTTTTTCATTATATTTTATATTATTTTTAAAGTTTTCATTTTATTTCATATCATTTTTAAATTCTAACAGTGATATAAAATTTTATAAAAATAATTTTATATTTATACATATAAATAATTATTTAATCTAAAATTAAATTAAAATTTAGAACCCGGTTGAACCATTAGACCTGTCCGACCATTGACTTAGGCCGAATCAATGTCCGATCCGATTTTCAAAATTTTGCCAAAAATTATTACCTACTCCTTTCTATCTACTTTTTTATGCAAGTTCATAAAATATATTGGATAGTTTTAAATAAGAAATCAGCTAAAATTTATCAATAAATATATTTGATTTATTTATTGTAAAAATAATAATTAAATTGTAAGCAACCAGTGTAAGTCTCAGTGTAAAAATAATAATCAAATGGTTTTGTCCTAAAGAGTATGTTTCGAGCAATCAGTGCAAGTCTCAGTGTATAAACCGAGGGAGGTATTGTGCTCCTGACCCTGAACAAGACTTTGGAGATGGGTACGACGGGAAAGACATTGTTTTCGAGAACTTGAGACAGTTGTGTGTTCATAGAGTAGCGAAAGAGAATAGTAGGTCTTGGGTTTGGTGGGAGTCCCACCGTGGGACTATGTGACTGACTTTCACATCAGGTGTTCAATGAAGGAGAAGAAGTATAGCACAGAATGTGCAGAGAGTGTTGTGAAATCTCTCGGTAAGAGACATCACACTCGTTTTCATATCCTTTTTCTTTACATTCCGGGACTTAAGAATTTTCATATTCTCAGGTTTGCCACTTGAAAAGATCAAGAAATGTATGGGTGATCCTGCAGTTGATGTGGAAAATGAGGTTTTGAAAGCCGAGCAAGCTCTTCGGTTAGGACAAGGAGACCGTGGGGATGTCACAATCTTGCCAACATTGATCATCAACAATGCTCAGTACCGCGGTTTGACTCATTCCTTCTCACTGTAACATTTTTGCTTTGAATGTGTTACTGGAATGTTAAGGATTCTTAAGCTGTTAATCTGATTCATTGCTCAGGTAAACTCGAGAGAAATGCGGTATTAAAGGCTATATGTTCAGGCTTCAAGGAAAGAACCTAACCTGGGATCTGTCAAAGTGGAGGTTAAACCAATTCCTCAAGTAACCTGATCTTCTTGTGGTACTAGAATACTCAATAAACATTCTCACACTTTTGAAACAGATATTGAACACAAATGAATGTCTTGAAGCAAATGGAGGATGTTGGCAAGACAAGAAATCTAATGTAACAGCCTGCAAGGTACTTGACTAATAACAACAAAACGTTAGTGTAACCGGAATATTTAATAAAATTATCTCATAATACTGATAGGTTTTTCACCTATATTGGATTCTATCAGGACACATTTAGGGGAAGAGTTTGTAAATGCCCTGTTGTGAATGGTGTGCGTATGTTTATAAAGGAGATGGCTATACTTCATGTGAGCGTATGTTCTTAAATTTCTTTATTTTTTGGAAAACTTCACTAGAAACATTTTGTGTTCTGGTTTGAAAAATGAAGTTATCTTTGCTTGACTTGAATGTTATTAACAGCCCTTATGGACCTGCGATATGTTCGATCAATCAAGGAGGCTGCTGGTCTGAAATAAGAAAGGGTGAAACTTTCTTAGCTTGCTTGGTCAGTGACTCAACTTGTTTTCTCTGTTTTTTTATTCAGTATTAATGCCATAAGGTTTGAAATTTTCATCCAAATTTCATATTGTTTCTAATGATTTTCTCCAAATTTTTGAATTCAGAACTCAGAGGCATCCGGAGGTCGTCGCCCTCCAGGTTTCAAAGGGGATGGTCTTAAATGTGAAGGTGAAACCTTTTCTTCACTAAAAATTTCAAATTCTCCAATCTAGTTTATCTTAAACTGGTTCATTTCTGTATACTAGACATTGATGAATGCAAGGAGAAATCAGCTTGTCAATGTGATGGATGCAAGTGTAAGAACAAATGGGGTAGTTTTAAATGCAAATGCTCTGCAATCGTCTCTATATGAAAGACCAAGACACTTGTATCGGTAAATGTCCAGAAAAATAGTTAAGACAAGAACTTTATCATATTCTCATTTATATGTTTTTGTTTCTGCAGAGAGAAGCGGATCAAGAATCGGGTGGTTCTTCACATTTGTTATTCTACCTGCAGTTGCAGGCATTTGTGTAGCTGGTTACGTGTTCTACAAGTATCGTCTCAGGGTATGTTTTCTTACACGTTTGCTTCTCTTTACAAACCTTCACATTCATCATTATGAGTATCTCTAACGATAGTTATTTATTGTGTCAAAACCAATGTGCAGTCTTATATGGATTCAGAGATCATGACGATTATGTCGCAGTACATGCCCTTGGATAGCCAAAACACAAACGATCCAATGACTGGTGAACCTCAACAGCAACAGCTGAGACTAACTTCTGCAGCGTAAATTTAATTTCACTTTTGTGTAATACAGAATTTGTTGTTGTATTAACCTCAGGGAAAGTCTTATAAAGAGCTAAAGAAGATTTAATGTGATATCAAGATTTGGAATTCGAAATTCCTAGGCTATTTGGTTTTATATCGATATATATACATAACTAGGTGTTTTCCTGCACCATCTACAACAATAAAATTTTAAATTATATTTAAAAATAAAATTTGTTAATATTAGATTTTATTATTTTAACCAAATATTTTATTATAAATACTAAATACTAATTTAGTTAAGCATAAAATTAAGATAAAATAAATAATTTGATTTATTTAAAAATGTATTTAATTTACATTTAAAATCTTAATTTAGATAATTTTCATTTATTTATTTTGGTTAAAATATATTAAATTAACTTGTATAACATAAAATTGATATAAATTTTTATAATTATCAAAATATAAAATTAAACAGAATTTTTAAAATTTGTAGATATCAAAAGAAATAAATGATATTACGATTAAAAATTTAATTTAAAATGCGTGTATTAAATTTTGTTTACAAAGATTGTATTAAATTTTGAAAATCTTGTTTAATAATAAAAAAAATTTGATTATAAAAGTATATTTCAATAATATTTCGAAATTTTTAAAATATTTATATTTCTATTATCATATTATTTAATGATATATTTGAATAGATTTTTTTTTTGTCAACTGAATAGATTTTTTTTAATGATGATTTATGAGTTATTACCATATTATTAAAAGTTGGCAAAAATTGAATTTAACATTAAATATAGTTGTCTATATCACATTTAGCAATAAGCCATGTCATTAATTATTATATTCCATGTCATATTTTTTGGTAAAAATAATTGTGGAAATGACATGTGTGAAATCACTTCACAAATAATGTTTAAGGGATGATTGTTAAAATTAATTACAACCCAATTAATGTGGATAAAAACATTAGTTTGTGCCGCCCAACTAACATGAACATTTTTTTTTTTTTTTTGGTAAAAATGTTAAGATTCATTACCAATTTTAAGAATTTTTGACAGAATTACATAGGAGACAAGAATCAGAGAATTGAAATGCAACTAAACAAAACTCTAACTAAGCTATACACGGACAGATACAACAGACATTACAGCCGTACAGAGGACCGCAACAAAATCGGCACAACACGCTTGCCGCAAAAGGGGGGACCACAGTGAATACGAGAGTCTGAGCCGAGTAGAAATTGGCGTACCCGATTAACAGCTCTTTGTGATAAGGCCCAACCAAGAACAGCTTGTGTATGACCTCCTAATCCGCTTCCAACATGCACAAACAGCAAGGTCCGAGACCAGTAACACCCGTACCAGACGAAGATCGAGCTTTATTCAGAAGGAGGAGAGTCCAAGAACCGCTGCACACCACCAACCCAGCAGCCGACTACATGAACACCACGCCTTCAGGAACACGGGCTGGCAGGAAGCAACACCAAGCCTCGACCATCAGAACCTGCAAAAGAGAAGGGACACGGTCTACCTAGTCAACCAAGAGGCCAAGAAGGTACTGGGATGACCGTAGGACATGAACATGATAACCAGAAAGAAACAAATTAGCCAGGTCAACAGAATGATAAAGCTCACACGAATTTGGCTTGGCTTCGAAGATCATATTAGCCAGCAACAAAAACAAGCACCTTCTTCAAATATATATGAAGCATGTTCATCACGTTTTTAGTGGTTTTGGCCTATTTTTAACGATATTTAGATTTTACGCTGACTTGAATTGCTTTGCATCGTTAATATCCAGATCCCCTACAAGATCTACAAAGACTTCAACGCCATTGTAGTTATCCAAACCTTGAATTTCAACACGTTGGAGAGTGTTCCTAAGAGCACCACCATCCGTGAAGTTCTAAAAATCAGTATACAAACCACTAAAGAATAATATTATAACATAATAAAAAAATTTGATTAAAATTAATTTTGTTGGTAAATGATAAGCCACTAATATTGACACATAGCAACACAAATTTTAGAACCATTCCTAAAAGTACTATGTATAGAGCTTCTCTAACCTTCTCTCTCCTTCTTTTATTATTTTAATATTTAAATTTTTTAGAACTTTATGTAAAAGCAACCGATGGACGTGCTCTAATTTTGAGGTTAAAGTAGAAAACATAAAACTGTTCATCATAGTTTTCCCGAGAAAACAGTATTCACATGTAGCAGTCATTCTGACAATGAGATTATTACTAGGACCAAAAGGTGATTTTTCTCCCAAAATATAAACATATTTCAGCCATTCCTGTTTCTCGACAAAAATAAAAAAGAATACAGTACATAATTGTTACTTATTAGGTTACAAGTCTAAGTTTTTCCTTTTGCAAATTACAAGTCTAAGTTTGCCGATGAATTTTGGTTAGTTATGATATTATTATCTTTAGAATTTTCTTAAACATCTATGAATGACACATTAGAATAAGTCAATAAAATGACTTCTCAATTACCAGTTATGCTTTATTTAGTTTTCAAAGTTAAATAAAAATAATAATCGTAACAACCTTGTTTTTTAAACCACTATTTAGAAAGTAGTATAAAAATTAAGTTGAAAGAATTTCTTCTATTTTTCTCATTTAATTATTACATGTACATCAATTACATATACATTAAAAATCTAACAAATTTAATTATACAATAATATATTTATGGTTACAGTCTAACCAATCATCCATCGTAGTCTAACCAATCATCCATCATGTATTTATAAAGATGCTATATACAGTATAAATATATAAATTCATAAGGAGTACCTTGCTTTGAAGTTTGAACTGGTCAATCAGATCCAAGTATAAGATTATACCAACGTTATAAATACTCGAACTTCGAGAAGAGTTTTTTTTTTTGAAAAAAGGGCTAACTTCGACAAGAGTTATTAGCAGAATTGCCTTATAAGTACAGTGTTAACTAAATTAAGAAATAAAATATTTTATAAGTGTTGTAATTAGAGAGTTTAGAAACTGAATATTTCTGTGTTCTTATTAATGATCAAGGGGGTTCTTTTATATAAGGATTACAAGATGAAGATAAAAGGAAAGTGTACATATTCTAATCCTACAGAAAATAGGAAAACTATTAAAACATAATAATGGAAAGATTACATCTACTAAGAAAAGGAAAGGGTTTCCTTTTCTCTAAGCTTTGTGACCGTCTTTCTCTCTCCTAAAGTCGGCTCTCTCTCTCCTCTCTCTAGGCTTCGGCCGTCCCTCCATCTTCTAGGTATTGGGCCGGTCTTGGACCGGGCCTGGTTAATGGCAATCCACTCCATGATTTATAACATTCCCTCTTGGATACCATAACCATACAGGATTCGTAGTACGCTTCATGTTACCTCCTTAAAACCTTATCAGGAAAACCCAGTGGGACAAAACCATGATGAAGG
>NC_027749.1:37757595-37758829 GCF_000695525.1 Brassica oleracea var. oleracea
GCCCATCTCTCTTTTAGATACTTTAAAACCCTCACATTTTCTTCTTGACTCAGTTTAGTCTTACGAATGCATTCTCATACTTACGTGGGTTCTGATCCTCGTTTATATCTTTGTGTTCAAGTGCTATTCTTTTATGCATCTTTTATATAACATTCATGTGTGTGTCGACACCTTCATATGTGGTTCCATTATGTTCCAGACATGATCTAATCATTTGAGATCTTATTATCCAGGACCTTTGTTACCTAGTAGCTTGGCGTCCCAAGTCACATGGTTTGGTACCTTAGATGTGTAGCTGCGCAGCCTTTTCTCAATGTCTGTTTGGTTTCTAGTATGATCTCGGATCTATCATCCCATGCACCATTCCTTTCTATCCGAGATCCCTTTATCTTATGGAACACTTAGTCTATCTTGTATAGACTCTATAGCAACTTGATTATGTCTCTTCTAGGACATTCATTTGGTGCTAAGCTGGTTAGTCATTTCTCGGGTCAGTGTCTGGAATTTCGATTAGCTTCTCAATTAGCTAGCTTTATATAATCTTTCTTTGGACGTCTTTAATCATAATCTCTAGTCCGAGGATCTTGCCAAGACAATGATGGTTTAAAACCATTCTTATCATTCTTTATCCAACTTATAATCTTTCTCCTTTAATGTTTGGATAGACGGATGCAATCCGTATACTTGGCCACAATATGATCACCCATGTTTGGCTCAAGTTTTCTTTATAAATCGTGGGAGAAAGTAATACTCCTATCCAACATATATTTCCAATCCTATTCTGAGGTTCCATCTTTAGACGGCACATATATGTATGTGGTGGTTTATTCAAAATCTCTTAAGATGGTGTATGTCTGGTTTTATGACCCGTATTCAATATGAGATGGGAATATCTATGCTCACTTATATGGCCTGATGCATATGGTCATATTATCATTCTATACATGTAAAATCATAATGTTCCAAGCTTATAGACTTTAGAATATTAGTCTTATAGATAATGGCTTACTTGGCCGAACCTTTTATGGGTAATGGCCTCTCTGGCCGGTTATGGCCCTTGCGGCCGACCTGTTCATAACATGGTTTATTTGGCCGAGTAATGGCCTTATGGTTTGGCCATTTTTAAAACATGGCCTCTACCGAGGACTGGCCTTTTATGGCCGAGCCATTTATAACCATAGTGGTACACGAACTTGTAGTACTGATCATGGGTTTATCCTCTCTCCCCCTCATG
>NC_027749.1:37761374-37761499 GCF_000695525.1 Brassica oleracea var. oleracea
TTCCAAAAGACCAAGACGGCGCCGTGTATTGTTTCTGCGAGTGTGGGCGCATCTGAGATCGTATCGATGAACGGTTTTCGCTGATGGATTTGTCTCGTCAAGAGCTTCAATTTGATATGTGGCTC
>NC_027749.1:37761731-37765542 GCF_000695525.1 Brassica oleracea var. oleracea
GAATTGGAAAACTATTAAAACATAATAATGGAAAGATTACATCTACTAAGAAAAGGAAAGGGTTTCCTTTTCTCTAAGCTTTGTGGCCGTCTTTCTCTCTCCTGAAGTCGGCTCTCTCTCTCCTCTCTCTAGGCTTCGGCCGTCCCTCCATCTTCTAGGTATTGGGCCGGTCTTGTACCGGGTCTGGTTAATGGTAATCCACTCAATGATTTATAACAATAAGTACATCAAACAAGTAATACTATGTAGATTTGTTTGACCGTTAGAGAAAGTAAAAGTATTAAATTCAAAATATCATTTATTGTGATCTATTTTAGCAAAAATCTAATGTTATCTCACAAAAATCTTTAGGAGGTGTTATTGGTTTATATATTTTGATTGATTTAGAAATTCATATAGTATTTAGTAGGGGTTATTGGTTGTTGTATTTTAATGGATTTGAAAATCCGAACTAAATCTAGTGTTATTGGTTCTATGATTTTCAAATCTGTATTAAAATCATGTGTTATTGGTTTAATGATTCATAAATTCTGTATCAAATCAAGTGTTATTCAATCGTATGGATTTACTAATATATTTGATTTTATAATGGATTTGAATGGATTTGTTTGCCAATATACAATTAATAATAGAGTGCATTACACTATTCGACACATTTGTGTCTTTTCTTACGCTCAGAGACGCAAGTTGTTTGGAGATCACTTTCTCTGAAACAAGATGCAATGAGGTTCAAAATACCCCATTCCTAGCAAACGTATATTGTTTAGTTAGGAGTTAATTTAAGTTCTAGTTAGTTTTTCTCACCCTATCATATTTAATTCATTCTTATTACATTTTCTAATATGTAAATAAATATATAATAGTTGTATAGGAATCTAACTTTTTTTCTTTGTTATTTTGATATACATATCCATGTACTTTATACTTTAATATTTAACTAAATTTTGTAATTTATAATTTATTAGATATGTGTTTCGTGGACGTGGACGTGGACGGTTTCGAGGATGATCCCACCTCCACCGTATCCACCACCATCTCCTTCTCTTGAGTAACCACCTCCACCACCATTGTATCCACCACCTCTGTGCAATTTTGATTAACCAAAATATAAGAACCATTTGTGTAATTTTGTGGAAGTTGGGTTGGAGAGGATCGAGTGACTTTCAATCGCAATTTTCCAGATTACAAACATAATCACATCCAGAAATCGATATAAAAATTGACAAAAAATTAGATCAAAACTAAAAGAAATAAATTGAAATATTTAAAAGAATGGAGCTTGAATGAATGAAACAAAAGACTACCAATTTGGAATCAATGGTCTTGTTTTAGAGGTAGCCATAGTTAAACTCAAGAAAGCTCGTATATGGAAACGAGACTGAACATCAAAAGACAGAGAGGACTCAAATTGCAAGGAAGACGCGTCGGCAACCACCACCAATCCACCGTCAAATCCTCGCCGTCCTCTTTCGCCACTGTCTCTGACCACCACCTCGGGCAGTTCCACACAATCATCTCCTCCTCTACTCTAAGGGCGGTGTATTCAAATTTGGAGTTTGAGCTAATTTGTATTAAAATGACAAATCCAGTGTTATTCAAACATAGATTTAAAAATATACTTTGAAATACAATGTTATTCAATTTGTCATTTTATAAAACACTCTGAAATCCACCGTTATTTTTTTTTTTGAAAATCCAGGTAATCCGGACACTCCGGAAGGAATCCGACTAGCGCCTAAGTACACCTCCGCAGAAAGCATCCTGGAGGACCGCCTTTTTCACCCCATTTTAGTCGACGTCGACGGTGGCCAGCGGGATTTTAACAAAATTTAAGTTAGAGATTTTAAAGTGCTTTAAGTGTTTCTAGAGTGTCCGAGAGCAATTCTTTAGGAGGTGTTATTGGTTTAAATATTTTGATTGATTTAGAAAACCAATAACACCTCCTAAATCCAAGTAAAATATGCAAATCCTCAGGTTTTTCCTCGGATTTGATTCTTTGTATTTTTAACTAAAAAATCCAAACAAATCCATTCAAATCCATTATAAAATCAAATATATTAGTAAATCCGTACGATTGAATAACACTTGATTTGATATAGAATTTATGAATCATTAAACCAATAACACATGATTTTAATACAGATTTTAAAATCAAAAACCAATCACACTAGATTTAGTTCGGATTTTCAAATCCATTAAGATACAACAACCAATAACTCCTACTTAGCACTTACGATTACTAAATGTAATTATTGTAATTCCTAAACTCTAGTTCGCATACACTGAATTAGCCAAATATCTTACCTAAAACGATCACCAAACATTCCAGAGGAAAATATTAAAGCTATATTGCTAAAATATGGTTTGCAATAATTGCCTATATTAGGTTAATACCCGCGCTATGCCGTGGGATTGTATATATATATATATATATATATATATATATATATATATTATATATATATATTACTACCATAATATTGCATTTAGTTTGGATAGTATAATTTATTTTATTAGGTAGTCATTATCTAAACAAATAATAACTTTGTAGGATTTTATTTTTAGGTAGTATAACTTGATATTATTATATGCTCAAACTATTTTAGATGGAGAAAATATAAAGTAATTTGTCTTTTTTTTTGTCAACCAAATATAAAGTAATTTTTAATTGCTGTAAAGCTATTATTTATTTGTTATATAAAATCAGTTACTATACTTTAAAGGTAAATAGATTATTTATTGGCAAAAAAATGTTTTATTTAATTCTGATATATATTTTTTACCAATGTTCTTTTTTTTTGGACAACTTTTTTACCAATGTTCAAAGGCAAATATTTATGGGAACAAAAAACTATTCTTCTTTTTTTTTCTCTCTAAGGCCGGTACATCTTCAACGAGCAATCACTCGAAAGTTACTTGTGAATTATTATACCGTCTCTTCTAAAATTAGAGCGAACAGCTCTATTCTTCATTTCCCTTGCGTACGCTGCCAAAACCTCTCCAATTTAATAATCAAAACCGCAATTTTTGGATTTTTTTCATTTTTTCATTAAAGCCACTAATTATCCCAATCGTTGATAGTTATTATTAGGACTTCATTCAACTTCATAGGACATCATCGTTGTTAAAAAAAAAAGGCTAAGCATGGCTGAAAGTAACATTACTGGAGGTTGTATTAAGTTATAAGACACATGATAAGCATAAGATGACAACCATCATAATGAAAGAAGACAAAGTATGGTGTTTATAACATTTTTCCTCTTTCAGTTTCTCAACTTTCTCTCCCATCAACTCTTTCTCTTCCGCTATGTGCTTTACGTCCCCAATCTCCACTATTTCTCCTGCACCTTAACACTACCCAAAAAAAAAACAATATAAACATAATGAATCATAATATGGTAGTTGGACTACTTTTAGCCGGCGGAGCGAACGACCGTAAGTCTTCGGCTCGACGACTCGGTTCAGCGGCCCGACACCTCGGCCCAATCGTCGAGAAGGCCGGTTAGGTCAAGTCGAATTAGGTCAACAAAAGGTCGTCTATAAAGGGAGGAGGAGAGACAACGATGAGGGGATCCGAAAATTACTACACTCACTTTCGGCTAGATCTAGGGTTTCATATCTTATCATCTCGCCGACTTGTACGGTTCGACAAACTAGCTTTCGCCGGACTAATTCTGATCACTCTCCTTTCCCTCTTTGTAACTCCTTTTCGACTCCTTGATCTCATAAAACACGTCTTTGTCTTGACCCACCGACGAGAACTCGTCTTTTTTCTCTTTACTAGTTTATCGACAGTCTCGGTTCAAACAGT
>NC_027749.1:37765638-37771555 GCF_000695525.1 Brassica oleracea var. oleracea
CACACCATACTCGAGAGGATGGCGCAGCAAGACGCCATCCAGAAGGCGACGAACGAGCAACTCGCCGCCATCTTGGCTCCTTTGGCCGGAAACTCAGGAAATCCGGCCTCGACGGTCCGAAAACAGCTGTTCGACACTTACTGAACGGCCGGCGCAGAAAACACGATGAACACAAACGCCGCCCAGGTTCAAACAACCGGTGGCGTAGATACTGTTCGACACTTACCGAATAGCCGGCGCAGAAAACACGATGAACACAAAAGCCGCCCAGGTTCAAACACCCGGTGGCGTAGATCTCGTTACCGTCCGGGAACTCGCCGAGCTAAAGCAGTCGTTCCAAGAAATGAAAGACCGAATGCTTGAAGGACCTACTTCGGCGCCGTTAATCGAGCGCGTCCTCGCCGAAACCCTAAAAACCCCTTTTTCTCGGCGAATCGTACGGTACCGACCAGTCGAGAAAATCCGCCTTCCGACTTTCGCCGGAAAAGCAGAACCGACTGACCATATCACCGCATTCAACATCGCGATAGGTCGACTAACTTTTCCGATGAGGAAAGAGACGCTGGCTATTGTCGGCTCTTCGTCGAGAGTCTTCAAGGACCAGCCCTTGGATGGTTCACTGGATTGGAACCAGATTCCATCAACAACTTTCACGACCTAACGTCCGCGTTCCTCAAGCAGTACATTATGTTTACGAGACAGGGAGCGACCCTATCCGACCTTTGGAACCTATCTCAGGGAGCGAACCAAAGCCTCCGCGACTTCATGGAGAAGTTCAAAGCTGTCGCTTCGAAGGTGCATATCCTGGACAGCATCGATGTTGACGCGTTGATGAATACCCTCTACTTCAAGTCCCTGTTTCGCGAGGATCTCTACAGAAACCCCACCAAGTCGCTTCAAGACGCTATCGCAAGGTCGAACAACTTCATCCGAACGGAAGAAGACACAACAGCGATACTCAAGAAAATGAATGCGGCCGCTAAACTGACGACTGCTCCAAAAGCTCCTGAGGCACGCCAAGAACCCCGACAGCATGCCACATGCAACAAGTCTAATCAGCAGAAAAGCTTCGTCTATGTCGTCGAAGATAAAAACCCGCCCCTAGGATCGACTGTCGTCGTGCGCGAGAAGGGTTGGAACGTCTGGGAGAACGACGAGAAGCCGCATACCTCTTCGGCGCCTTCAACTTCGAATCCTGGCCCGACTGAGCCAAGCCTATGGTGTAGCTACCATAAGTCCAAGGCGCACGATACGAGGAACTGCATGCATCTGGTCGACGCCCTCTTCTCATCTTACGAAAACGGAACAACCAACGTCGAGCTTCCCAAGCCTAGGCAGAACAACGCCAAGAGCTGGAGCAAGAACAAAGAGAAGAATGCTCATAAAAATCAAGACAAGGCCGGAGCCCGACCCAAACGTGCAGAAGATGAAAAACTAGAGGAGCAGGACGAAGACGAGGGCGAAGCACAAATCGAAGAAGAGCAACCTCGTAACCGTCGACATGTCCAAGTCATCCTCGCACGACCGAGTTCCTCCTCGGACGAAGAAGAGGACAACGAAGTCCGCGACTCGCACGAACACTCTAACAACCGACCAAGTGAGAACGGCGTACCGGAAGAGTCGAGTGATTTGAGAAACAAGCTCAGGCAAAAATCGCATACAACCGACCGCATGCACAACTCTAAGGACGATCTTCGCTCAATCATCGAAGAGGCCAAGGCTAAAAGAGTCGAAGACTCCAGTGTTCGACCCCACCTCAAGCCACGAGTCATCGACCAGCGCGATCAGCTCAACTCGAAATCAGAAGACCTCCGGATCAAGCTCAACCGACCTAAACGTTCCGACTTACGACGAAAGCTGGAGGTGACAAAAGCCAAGAACGGTGACAGACACGAACCTATTGTCGAGGACTCGTCTAACGACCTAAGGGTTCATCTACAAAATAGACGGGCCGAGCGCGTCCCCTTCTTAAACGTGATTATGGGAGGCTCGCCACCTTGCGGCGACTCGGTTCGGTCAGTCAAGGACCATCGACGACATGCAGTAAACTCGAAGAAATGGCCATCGAAACCAGAAAATGATCCCTCGATCACTTTCTCATCTGGCGATGCCATCGGCGTTCACCTACCTCATAACGACCCCCTACTCGTCGAAGTAGGAATCGCGAAGTGCGACGTCGCCAAAGTTCTAGTCGATACTGGCAGTTCGGTTGATCTGATCTTTCGCGATACACTCGATAAGATGGGAGTCGATTTGCGCGATATGAAACCATCGTCTCGCTCCCTCACCGGATTCAACGGAGCTTCCGAGATGATGATCAGAACGATCAAGCTCCCAGTCTACGCGTGTGGAGTAACACGCACAGTCAAGTTTTCTGTTATCCGAACAAAAGGTCCATATAACGCAATCCTCGGGATCCCCTGGTTACATTTGATGAAGGCAATATCATCGACGTATCATCATTGCGTTAAGTTCCCAGGACCGAACGGTCAAGTGCAAACACTTCGCGGGGACCAGCAGGCGGCACGTGATCTACTGATTGCAACGGTGAGGATGCAACAATCGACTCCTCACATCAACGCAATAGCAAAGCAAATCCAACATCCAAAAGATGAAATTCTAGAAGTCGCGATCGACGACTCAGACCAAAGCAAAGTAGTCCGAGTCGGCGCTTTCCTCTCCGAAGAAATGCAACGCGCGATGATCGACTTTCTGAATCAGAACGCATCAACGTTCGCTTGGGTGACGTCAGATATGAGGGGAATAAATCCCGCCATAACGTCCCATGAGTTGAATATAGATCCAACCATCAAGCATCTTCGCCAAAAGAGACGCAAGCTTGGCCCCGAACGAAGCAAGGCCGTCAACGAAGAAGTCGAGCGACTCCTCGCAGCTGGTTCAATCGCCGAAGTACGATACCCGGAGTGGTTGGCAAACCCGGTTGTCATCAAGAAGAAGAACGGAATGTGGCGTGTCTGTGTCGACTTTACCGATCTAAACAAGGCATGTCCCAAGACAGCTACCCACTTCCACATATCAATCGACTGGTCGAGTCGACCACTGGAAACAAGCTCTTGACTTTCATGGACGCCTTCTCAGGATACAATCAAATCATGATGCACCCAGACGATCGAGAGAAGACATCATTCATCACCGATAAAGGGACATATTGTTACAAAGTGATGCCATTCGGCCTTAAGAACGCCGGTGCGACTTACCAACGACTCGTCAATCGAATGTTCGCCGACAAATTGGGGAACACGATGGAGGTCTACATCGACGATATGCTGGTTAAGTCACTCCGCGCGGCGGACCATCTAAATCATCTAAAAGAATGCTTCAAAACGCTGAATGAGTACGGAATGAAACTCAACCCGACAAAATGCACCTTCGGCGTCACCTGAGGCGAGTTCTTGGGATACATCGTCACCCAGCGAGGAATCGAGGCGAATCCTAAGCAGATCACAGCCATACTTGATCTCCCTAGTCCAAAGAACATCAGAGAAGTTCAGCGACTCACGGGAAGGATTGAAGTATTGAACCGCTTCATCTCTAGGTCCACGGATAAATGCCTCCCCTTTTACGAGGTACTGCGCGGAAATAAACGTTTCGTCTCGGACGCGAAGTGTGATGAGGCGTTCAGACAGCTCAAACAGTGTCTTACGACTCCTCCCGTGTTATCCAAACCCGAAGCCGGTGATACACTTTCTCTCTATATCGCAGTATCCTCTACCGCGGTCAGCAGCGTCCTCATCCGAAAAGATCGAGGAGATCAGAAGCCCATCTTCTACACGAGCAAACGAATGACCGACCCAGAAACTAGATACCCCACCCTCGAGAAAATGGCTCTTGCTGTCATCACGTCAGCAAGGAAGCTGCGTCCTTACTTCCAATCGCACACGATCGAAGTACTGACGAATCAACCACTCCGCACAGTAATGCATAACACTAATCAATCCAGACGATTTTCGAAGTGGGCTATCGAGCTCAGCGAGCACGACATTGTGTTCAAAAATCGAACAACAGCAAAATCCCAAGTCCTTGCTGATCAGAAGCCCATCTTCTACACGAGCAAACGAATGACCGACCCAGAAACTAGATACCCCACCCTCGAGAAAATGGCTCTTGCTGTCATCACGTCAGCAAGGAAGCTGCGTCCTTACTTCCAATCGCACACGGTCGAAGTACTGACGAATCAACCACTCCGCACAGTAATGCATAACACTAATCAATCCAGACGATTTTCGAAGTGGGCTATCGAGCTCAGCGAGCACGACATTGTGTTCAAAAATCGAACAACAGCAAAATCCCAAGTCCTTGCTGACTTCCTGATCGAGCTCGCGCCAGAGCTAGAGCAAGACCTAATCCTTTCAAGTCAAAATAGGATACTCCACGTCAACGGATCGTCAACAAACAAAGGGTCAGGAGCAGGAGTCCAGCTGCAGTCCCCAACAGGCGAGCTAATCAGACAGTCGTTCAGTTTCGGCTTCACCGCTTCAAACAATGAAGCGGAATACGAGTCGTTGATCGCAGGACTACGACTCGCTAAGGCAGTCAAAGCAAAACGCCTCAGTGCATACTGCGACTCACAACTCGTTACCAGTCAGTTTAGCGGCCACTACGATGCTCGCAATGAACGAATGGAAGCATACCTTAAAGTCGTTCAAACACTCGCTAAAGACTTCGAGTTCTTCGAACTCACCAAAGTCCCCAGAGGAGAGAACGTGTGCGTCGACGCCCTCGCTGCCTTGGGGAGCAGGCTGCGCGATCAGGTGAAACGGACCATTCCCATCCACAAGATCGACAACCCAAGCATCGAGCTCTCGCCTAGCGAATTGACCGTTGTAGCACCCATAATCGAAGCCACTCCCATGGACGAAGACCCCGCAGCGGAAAAAACTGAAGCCGCGGACTGGAGGACAGAATTCATCAACTATCTGGTCGATGGAAATCTACCTCCCGAGAAGTGGATTGCAAGACGACTCAAGACACGGAGTGCCCACTATATCATCTTGGATGGAGAGCTCCATCGATGGACCGCAACTAAAGTACTCTTAAAATGCATCAACGGCGAAGAAACACATCTTGTCATGGCCGAAACACATGAAGGCGCTGCAGGAAATCACTCTGGAGGTCAAGCACTCGCTCTAAAAGTCAAAAGCGTTGGCTTTTACTGGCCAACGATGAACGCGGATTGCGAAGCATACACTCAACGGTGCGACCAATGCCAGCGACACGCTTCGACAATCCATTCCCCGACAGAGCTGCTATGGACGATGATGGCACCATACCCTTTTATGCGATGGGGAATGGACATAATCGGCCCTATGCCGAGCTCTCGACAGAAGTGCTTTGTCTTAATCCTAACTGACTACTTCACAAAGTGGATCGAGGCAAAAGCTTTCGCCAGCATAACAGAAAAAGAAGTTCAACGGTTCGTGTGGAAAAACATCATCTGTCGCCACGGCCTACCTTACGAAATAGTGACTGACAATGGCTCCCAGTTCATATCGAACAAGTTTCGAGAGTTTTGCGAAAGATGGAGAATCCGACTCAACACATCGAGTTTGTGGTACCCGCAGAGCAACGGTCAAGCTGAGGCATCCAACATGATCATAATCGACGGGTTAAAGAAACGCCTCGACTTGAAAAAAGGATGCTGGGCCGATGAACTCGACGGTGTTCTCTGGTCGCATAGAACGACTCCTCGAGGAGCAAAAAAATCAACTCATTTTTCAATGGCCCACGGAGTCGAAGCTATGGCCCCCGCTGAAGTAAACGTAACCAGTCTACGTCGGTCAAAAATGCCGCAGAACGTCGAGCTTAACTGCGACTTGCTATTTGATGCTTTGGACGCTATCGAAGAACGACGCGACCAAGCCTTGCTCCGCATCCAGAACTATCAGCATCAGATCGA
>NC_027749.1:37771716-37779006 GCF_000695525.1 Brassica oleracea var. oleracea
TCACTCGAGACATCAACAGGCGAACCTGTTCCCAGAGCATGGAACTCCATGCATCTCTGAAGATACTACTCTTGAGAACGTATCTAATGATCGAGCGACTGCCAGTTTAGCTCGATCAGACCTCAAAACCAACAAGTGAATGACAATCAGTCACTTTCACTCGCCTAAAGAAACTACGAATGGCTTGATCCTCTCCCAGAGGTACGTAGGCAGCCTTAACCGTTCAAGCTATAACCAAAAAATCAAAACAAATTCCCTCGACGAGAGGAAGTGCGAATTGTTTTGGAGATGCTTACGCACGAGCACGACCCTGTCTCTCGGACGAACGTACTAGCACTCGCACCCACTAACGAGCATGTCCTGATCAGACACGTGCTCGGGGGACTCCCGGTCGTATCACGGTCCCAGCCGATACGATCGAGACGACGGCTTTCAATCATCTTACGATCCTTTAAAGTCAGGTTTGGCCAACCTAAAAACAAACGATCCTCTTCGAAATCGGAAATTTTAACTTTTCGATGACTCGAACTGACGGCACAACGCGCCAAAACTCGATAAACCATCTGATCAGCCTTGAGTGTTACTTCGACATGTTGACCATATTGCCAGATTAAAATCGTTAAAATCTAAAGTCAGAAAAAAAATTCGACGACTCGTCGAAAGACCTTTGGCAGTTCCGAGTCCAAGAAGCCTCGTTTCACGACTAAGGCAAACTTCGTTTGAAAAATTTCTAAGTCCAAAAACAATCATACGGCTTACTGAAGGTTCAAAACAAAAAACAAAGCCACGAAACAAAGAGGTTAAGAGTTACAACAACACAAGACCTCGAAGGGCCAAAAGACAAAACAACTAAGAAAGATTACAACAAACATAAAGAATCAGCCCTCAACACGGCCAGGGTCGTCCACTGAAAGTCGAGGAACCGGATCAAGAGCATTCTCGACAACTCCCGCGTCGGAAATGAGTGGGTCAGCCTCCAGTGACATGCTTTCAGGTTCTTCGGGGACTTGGGCAATCGCGTCCTTGCTCCCTCTCTCCCCCTCTCAACTGATGATGCATTCTAATCTTCCCCTACTCCGGGAGGTGCTCCGTCGCTGGACTCGTTCTGGCCGCTTCTTTCGATCGAAGAATCAGACAACTCGACCAGGTCATCAAGACCGGGTCTCGTTTCTCTTCCTTCAGCGGGGAGGACCGGATCTGGTGCCTCTTCATCAACCATAGAGCTTGCTCCTAAGGGAGCTGAACCAGGATCACTCGAGGGAAGTACGGGAGGAGCTGTCGATCCCTCGACCAACGGAACCGCCGACCTCTCAGCTGACGGCTCGCCTTGCGAGCTGCATGGAGTCTGAAGGATAACAGCGGTTCCGGCATTGATCAAACCAGCGTTCGACCCATACGGATCGATCGCCGCCAGGTCGTTCTCGTTGAGGAACTTAGACGCTAGAGCGAGAGAAGACATGCAGAGATACTCTTCAGGAATTTCACCCACATCAGGGCGAGCGGCTTCTTCACCATACTCTTTTTCCTGCCCGGCGAACAGATCGATCGATTCCTGAGGGATGTCGATCCCTTTCTCCTTAAGCGCCTCAAGACATTTCTTCGCCCCGAATGCTTGACTGTAGAGACACCTCGCGGTGTCTAAATCATCACGATGAGCCTCCCGCTCGCGAATGTTGTTGAAGTGCCTATTGCACTTTGCGATCATCTCAGTCTGGACGCGGACCCTCTCAAGGGTAACCTCGTAGCTTCGGGAGTCCCTCAACCGATTAATCTCCTTCAGATGCCTTAAGGCTGTAGCGGCCTTCTCCTTCTCCCAAGCGGCCTTCTCTTCCTCAAGAGAGGCTTTTTCTCGCTCAAGAACTCTGATCTTCTCGCCAGCAGTCTTGAATTTGCCCTTCAGCTCTCCAAACTTCTCCGTGAACTTCGCCTTCTGGGCCTTCTTCTCTGCGAGTAATCGACTATGCTCTGTCTCAGCCTTCTCGATCACTGCTTTGAACTCACTCGTTTTAAGGTCAAGAGCTGAGTTATTCACTCGCACGAGCCTTTCAGTGTTCTTCAACTTGGAGATAGTTCCTTTCAAGGCCGTGTCGTACAGCTCAACGACGTAATTCAAGCTACCATCACTCTGCGTAAACAAAGATTGAGAGTCAGGACCAGAAGCATTAAAAAGACAGAAAGAGGAAAGCAACCCTTACCAGAACCTTGGTCCTTGCCGCATCGACATAAGCATCCTTGAAGATAAGGTCTTTAACCGGCGGCATATCTTTTGCACCTCCTCGGATTTGGTGAACTAACTCGGCGCATTCCTCCGGGTCGTAGGCGAGCGGCGTGTCACCGTCGTATTTGAACTCCACGTGATCAGGGAACTTGACGGGACCTTTCTTTCGAGTAGAGCTGCCTCCGGGGGCCGACGGTGTAGAACGAGGAGTGGTGGCAGTGATCGATTGAGAAACTCCTGCTTCGCGCCTCCCTTCGGGCGTCTTAGAATGGTCTCGGCCGTCAGAACCTCGATCAACAGATGGCCCAGAAGGCGAAGCCGCGTTACCACGACTCGACTCTTCGTGAACCACGAGCTCTCGATTCTCTGCCCCGACACTCGGTACCGGGTCCTTTTCAGCATGCTTCTTCTTCTTCTTTTGGGGAGGTTCATTCTGACGAACCTCGGCAGCAATTTCCTATGAACCCCCCTGAACCACAGTGATAGATGCGTTAGGAGCCAGTCTCTTCTATCCTTTCTTCTTAGTCCGCGCCGACTCGTCGACTTCTGGCACCAAAATTTCCCTTGAAGGTTCGGAACCGACAGAGTCGGGAACCGGCGATGGTCGAATGACCGCTGGAGGAGACTCCCTGCGATCAACTCCGTGAGGAGTCCTTGACGGCACGTCACTAGACGAGCCACTCAATCTTTTCCCGATGATTGCACTTAAGTCTGGAAGGGCCTTCATCTCTCTTGCAGTGGTGATCTTTCCCTGTTCCGCTCTCGTTAATAATGAAAACCGACGTTTGCGACCAGTCACTAGTGGCAAAAGATCAGATCTCCAATCCTCTGCGAAAGATCGACAAGTAAGAACAATGAAATAACAAAGAAACGCGAGTGAAATAAGAGAAAACTCACTTCGCGAGATCCTGTCGATGACTCGCCGAATCCTTTCCACAGTAATATTATCCCAACTTTCTTGAGCGAGCAGTGCGACAGCCCGAGCGTTCTCCCTAAATTCTTCGGGATAAGCCGCCGTATCCGGATGATCAACTGCATTCAAAAGAAAACTAGTAAGATCAGGGAAGCAATCAATTGCGAGTTATCAGCAACAATCTACCAAGTTCAGAGTTCCATAAAAACGAAAGGTGTCGCCGGGAGGCTCCTCGAAAGCAAACTCATCCGACTTGACGTAGAAATAAAAACGCTGCCAGTTGTTCGTCCTGTTGGGATGCCCGACGATAATGTTGTAGTTCGGCCTCATCTGGATCGAGTACAACCCTTCCCCCATCGACTTAAGATACGTCAACTCCTCGAAGGCTCGAACATTTATCGACACGTCGATCTCAGCCGCCATCACTAACAATGCTACCGGGAGACGAAACGAACCATTTAAGAACTGAGTTATCGCTGACTCACTGCTGTTTTCAAACCTCTTTTAGAGAGACTACCTGTATGTTTTGCTTGAGGACAAACAAAATGGTAAGTCTGGGGGAGTTGATAGACCATGGATTTGACCCACTTTTACCCATGGTTTATAAGTGTTTTAACTACTATTTATTACTCCATCTGTTCCTAAATGTAGGATGTTTTACAGAATTTTGATGTTCCAATATATAAGATGTTTTCATTTTCCTAGATAACTTTTACTTTATTAAAAACTGTGTACCCAATCATATTTTAATAGTCTATTTTATAATTGATTGAATACTATTAACTTATAGTTTTAATGATGCTTTCTAGACAAAAAGTAGTTTCCTTAATATGTGTGTTTCTACCTAAACATCTTATATTTACGAACAAAGGGAATATATTCTAGAGTCTATTTAGTATATTTGTAGGATCATGAGTGATTTGGAAGAAAATGATGATTTTGGAGAATTTTGGATATATTTGGAGAAAACACCCGAGCTGACCATCGAGCACGACCATCGGTCGACATTGAAGATAAATAATCGATCGATGTTCACATTGTAACATCGATCGACGGTGAAGCGCGCAGAAGCTCGTTTGGTCCCAGCCGACTTAAAGCCCAAGTCTTCACCAATTTACAAGATTACCCCTGACGAGTTTTAACCTAATTATATAAGCTTTGCCAGCATGTGTTTTTTTTTTATAGGAAATTGGGAGAGAAGACTCCCAAGGTTTATTCAATAACAAACTCCAGTCTACACACGAATCTGTCGTGGCCTTAAAGGTCCATCAACATCCTCACGCAATACACTAGCAACATCAAGCGGTACATTATCAAAACTATGAAAACCAAACAGAAGAGAAAATGCAAGGTTAGCCAAACCATAAGCTAAGCGGTTTGCTTCCCTATACACATGAACTATTCAGACCAGCCAGTCCCTCGTTAAGAAGCCATGGCACAATCGCACCAGGAAAGACAGCGGATGAGCATCTCCAATCCCTGTTGTGAGAAACTCCACCACCATTTTAGAATCTACATCCACCTCTAGTCTACTAATACGTTTCTCCCATGAAATCACCAGTCTGTAATAGACTCCCCACAAATCCGCCAAAGGAGCAGAGCACCTTCCTATGTTGACTGCAAACCCAACACACCACTCACCATCACCATCACGCATCACACCTCCTGCAGATGTCGTTCCCGGGTTACCTTGCGATACCTCGTCAGTATTAAGCTTCACCCACCCCACCCGAGGAGGCGTCTATCCAATGTCCAAGCTTCCCTTCTCCGCCTCCTTCGCTAACATCACTTCTTTGGCCAAGTTTCTTAAGAATTTTACTCTATCTTTCCAAAGCCGATTCTCCCCAAACACATTCCCACATCTCCACTTCCACCCCCACCAAACAGCCAAAGCAAACATCGTGGCCCAAGGAACTCCACACCCTACATACATATCACCTAAGTTCTGGTAAAGCCACTCGAGCAACGACATCGAAAAGAAAGCACGTATTTTCGCAGGAGGGATAACTCTATTCCAAATTCCTGTCATCGCAGGACAGTCTCTAAGCACGTGCAATATCGTTTCGATTCCTCCTCTACATACCTGACAAACATCAGTCCCGCTCAGGTGTCTTCTGTATCTCTCTGCATTTGTCATTATTGCTTGATTTCCCACTAGCCAGAGAAACATTCTCACTCTCTCTGGGGCGACCACACGCCACATACTCCTAAAGAAACTCCCCATATGTGGCCTTGGCATGTCATCACGTGTGATCAGATTATATGTGGTTTTTACTGTAAACTGACCATTTGGTGTCTCTCCCCAAGCTAAACGGTCCTGCACACCAGACACAGTATCCACCACCACAGCCGCAAGGTCAAGCCTTATCTCATCAGTGACAAAAGAGCGATTATGGTTTGATCCCAACCCCCACCGTCCAACCATAACTCTCTAGCTGTTATATTCTCATACCCCTCTAGAAGATCTGCGATCGCAACCTCCGTAAGTGTATGACCTGACAACCACCTATCTGTCCAAAATTTTATTCTTTTCCCATTACCAATAACCCATTGATGCCCATCAGTGATTACTTCCCTAATCCCCATTACCACACTCCTCCAAGTAGAAGAAATCCTCTTGCCTGCTATCAACCAAGATGGATCATGAATGTCACCTATCACATACTTGCTGCGTAAGATTCTGGCCCATAAGCTCTCCTTGTCGTGCAACAGACACCATCCCACTTTGGCGATCAATGCTTTGTTCATATCTCTCGATACTCTGATCCCCAAACCTCCAGCCGTTTTTGGTCTGCATATTTTATCCCAAGAGACCAAGTGTTGGCCACTGCCCCACACAAAGCTTCGCGAGAGGCTATCTAGTTTATCAAGAGTGCTAACAGGCAGGTGGATCGTGCTCATCGAATGCACCGGTATTGATGATAGTACTGCCTTCGTCAGTGTTACCCTTCTTGCAAGAGTTAAGAGTTTGCTTCTTCCAGCCTGATAACCGTGAAGCCACTTTCTCAAGAACCTCCCCAAATGTATCTTTATTAATTCTTTTTTGTAGAATCGGCATCCCCAAGTATTTTCCCAGGTCTTTTGTTGCCAACATGTTAGAGGAAAAGTGTGCTTTCTTGTTTTACTATTTTCACAGCAAAAGGTTTTATAGGATTTTTAGTAGATTGGAGAGAAGATCCAAAGAGATTTGTGATTGGAACTCCATTGATATCTATCTGTTTATCTAGGCAGGTGGATCGTGCTCATCGAATGCACCGGTATTGATGATAGTACTGCCTTCGTCAGTGTTACCCTTCCTGCAAGACTTAGAGTTTGCTTCTTCCAGCCTGATAACCGTGAAGCCACTTTCTCAAGAACCTCCCCAAATGTATCTTTATTAATTCTTTTTTGTAGAATCAGCATCCCCAAGTATTTTCCCAGGTCTTTTGTTGCCAATATGTTAGAGGCAAAGTGTGCTTTCTTGTTTTACTATTTTCACAGCAAAAGGTTTTATAGGATTTTTAGTAGATTGGAGAGAAGATCCAAAGAGATTTGTGATTGGAACTCCATTGATATCTATCTATTTATCTATGCAGTTTTTATACCTAATTACTGTTATGAATTACTTAGTCATATCTGAGTAGTTCTCTTGTTAGGTTTAGGGTTTAAATAGGTTATGAGGGACTAGCCCAAACTATAGATTGCTAAGTTGTGATATTCATCATTAGGATTGTCATTAAAGCATGTTTCTAGTTTAGCTAGCTAGAACTTGATCTAGGAGTTTGAGGTAAAGGTCATCACTTGCATCTCTTACCCTTAATCCATCCTAATTGAGCTAAGATTTCTAGAGTAAAGCGAGAGCTGATTTAGGAAGCTTAGTGAGCACATTCAAACCGCGCGTTAACGCTTGGCCAAACACGTCGATCGATATTTTAATCGAATAATTGGTCGACGGTTCAACAAGTGCATCGATCGATATTCCTATAGAATCATCGATCGACACTTATATCTGGTCAATAGACAAACCTAGAAAGCTAGAGCCTATCGGTTTGTTCATAAGTGTTGAGCTCTATAGTATCATGCATACAACTTGTTAGGCATCTGTAGGATTATAATCCTGATTACATGAATAAAAACCCTAAGTCTAGCTATTTTCATCTAAGTACCAAACCCCCCCCCC
>NC_027749.1:37779019-37797356 GCF_000695525.1 Brassica oleracea var. oleracea
CAAACCCCCCCCCCCCCAATCAAATCAATCGAGTAACTGCCTTGCTCACAAACCTGCTTTTACATTTAATCATAATCAACCTAGCTTAATCAATCTGATTAGATTTATTAGGTTCCCTAGCTCCCTGTGAATTTGATCTCTAAGTACTACAGCTGAACCTCTTATCTGAGAGAGTAATTCACTCCTTAGGGTAATTTGAGTGAGATCAGAGTGAAGCGTGAATCGTCTGTCATGGTTGTATCCTGGGAATCGATATTCGTATAGTTTCGTCTCAATACAGAGCGAATATTCAGAGTTAAGGAAAGAGATTGTATCTCGACTTCATGTCTGTTTCTGAAAACGGTTGCCTTCTCGGTTTCTATTTGAGTTTTACAATCGTTTATTTTCTTAATATCGCTTTATTAATTATTGTTATTTCAATTCGGTTTCCGGCTTCTACATGGGCACATGCTTTACATTCGTCAGAGTGACTTCACGTCCATATGTCATCTTCAAAACCACATTGCCGCGGCCTTTAATCTTAGAGACTGCAGTGTTCCCCATGAATAGCTTCTCCTGAGTTTTGCTCTTCTGATAGGTGTTGAACATCGCCATATCAGTGCAAATGTTGGTGGTTGCCCCAGTGTCATACCACCATTCCTTGGGATTATTTCTTTCAACCATGTTGGCCTCAGTCACCACTGCAACGAGATCCTCCTCTGTGAGATTCGCCTGAGTCTTCTCATCTCTGATCTTGCTGCGACACTCAGCGGTCTTGTGTCCCACTTTGTGGCAGTAATGGCATTTCCCCTTGAATCTCTCCACATTCGCATTGATTTCAATGCCTTTATTCTTTATTCTTGAAGTTTTTTCAAGAAGCCTTTAGGACTGCATCGGTTTTGGAAGGCTTGGCAGGAGAGTGTGCGTGTGCCTTTCCTTTTCTTTTGTGCTCAGCCATGTTGACACTATGTTCCTTAGCAGTGACCTTGTCAGTAATTCGGTTTCTGGATTCCATCTGAAGCCTTATGATGAGCTCCTCGAGCTCCATCTTCTTCTTCTTGTGCTTCAGGTAGTTTTTGAAATCTACATAGTTTGGAGAAAGCTTTTCAATGAAGCCCAGAGTTGTGAATGTCTCGCAGATGGACATTCCTTCAGCAGCGATTTCATGGCAGATAACCTGAAAATCTTCCACCTGATCTATGATGGGTTTTGAATCCAGCATTTTGAAGTCATGGAATTTTGCAACACATACTTCTGGCAGCCAGCGTCCTCACCTCTGTACTTCTTGTCCACTGATCTCCAGAGCTATTTTTCCGTGGGAATCTCACAGTAGACTCAGTACAATGGGTCAATGAGGCGACCCAAAATGTTTCCTTTGCAGATGAAGTCGGAATGCACCCATATGTCAACACTTGAGAGAGTGTGCACATCATCAATCTTGTAAGGAAAAAGGGGTGTGTCCTCCTGGATGAAGTTGTCCAGTCTCATGGTTGACAGGAAGAACATCATCTTCTTATGCCATGTTTTGAAGCCTTTGCCATCAAACTTGTATGGCATCAATCCTTGACTGAACATGCTAAGTATAGTTGGAGGAGTCTGAACTGCCACCAGACCACTTGTGGTTCCTTGAACCGAACCCGTTTGATAAAGACCAGCACCGAAGAGGCTACAACGAGTAGTTTCATCAGCAACATTTCCCGCAGGAAGGATAGTGCTTGTTGTAGCTGCAGCGGTTGACGCTGTGATGTTTCCAACGGTTGTCACACCGGTTGCACAAGTTGCTGCAACATTGAGTGGAGTTTGCGAATCAATGGTGGCGTCAATGAGGGTGTTGTTAGAATTTGTCATTTTTCTGTTGAAAAAACATGAAAAACGGATCAGTACTCCATTTTAAGCAGAAATAATAGTCTAAATCGATGGTCCTTTTGGTGTTTGAGCAAAATCATATCGATATCAGTCTGAGAAAACGTTTTGCAAACTCGCTTAGAAGCGTTCGCATGCACCGTTTTGCGTAGACTTTTAGATTATTTCACAAACTCGCTTTATAAGCGTTCGTGTAAACGAATCATTTTAATAACGTTTTAAGAATCATGTATCAAAAACGTTTTGCGATAATGCTATAGAGCAATCTTCAAATCGTTATGAGATAGATAATAAACATTTCGCGGAAGTGCTATAAAGCAAATCGCAAACACCGTTCCAAAACCGTTTACAATTCCTTGAATAAACCGTTTCATATAAATATTTTTTCAATCTGATAAAGCTTATGAACAGAAGCGATTCAGAGTTAAGATTGTAGAAGCCGGAAACCAAATTGAAATAAAAATAATTAATAAAGCGATATTAAGCAAACACCGTTCCAAAACCATTTACAATTCCTTGAATAAACCGTTTCATAAAATTATTTTTTCAATCCGATAAAGCTTATGAACAGAATCGATTCAGAGTTAAGATTGTAGAAACCGGAAACCGAATTGAAATAAAAATAATTAATAAAATGATATTAAGGAAATAAATGATTGTAAAACTCGAATAGAAACCGAGAAGACAACCATTTTCAGAAACGGATATGGAGTCGAGATACAATTTTTTTCCTTTAACTCTGAATATTTACTCTGTAGTGAGCGAAACTGTACGAATATCGAATTTTAGAATACAACCATGGCAGACGATCGTAGAAGCCGTTATTCCGATGGTCGATAAGCAGAATATGGATTTCGGTGGCCGGAGGGCCAATAAGAGACGTGGACGAGTAGAGGATTTAGTCATGGCCAATAAGAGACGTGGACAATTTTCATGATGATTAAATGTATGTGATAATATTCATGCTAATTATTTTTGAGACGATATGAATTTCAAATATATAAAAAGTTAAAGCATAAAATAGGTACATATAAGGTTATTTTATTAATTGTCTAAATATATGTAATTATTTTTAATTAATACAAATCATAAGTTCATGGGTTAATTTGCAAAATAATATTATCTTATAAATTAAAAGGTGTGTTGGAAGATATATATTGCATAGTACAGGAAGAAAAAATAGTGAAGCACCATGGAATGAATTATCATAAAACAGAAAAATGTAACTGAAGAAAACAATACGAATATATAACATGGTCAAATAGTATTGAAAATATGTGGAGGGTTTTTCAGGGATCACTTGTTAAATAGAGCTAAATAACTTCATGGAATATGATTACAAAATGTAAAAAAAAAAAGTCTTTCTTAAATATTTTTTCTACCATAAAAATATTAATATAAATAATTAAATTCTGAATCTGAAAATGCCCATATAATAGTAAATTTGGTTATAATTTAATAAATATTATTAAAACAGTGTATATAATTGTTTTTATTTTGTAGTGCGTGAATAATTAAAAGTATAAACATATACACTATAGATTGTATAAAAAATATTAAAATAGTTTTGATAGTTATTTACTAAATTTAGGATGTTCTTATGTTAATGAAGTACTAATTTTACACCCACCCACTTAAGCTTTTATATACGTACTACAGCTTAATTGTTCTAATGGTGGATAAATAAATAAATAAAATAATATAAATATATTTTAAAATTTATTATCAAATTTAAATAATTAATTATTTCTTACTACAACTTTTACTTTTTATTATTTCCTTCGAATTTGTATATTTGTTTCACCATTAAAAGCATGAAAATGTAATTTGTTTTTACTTGTCTAGTATTATTTATAAACTTAAATGTTTGTTTGAATTTTGTATATGTTAAGACCAAATAAATTATGTTATCTGATAATCAGAGTTTTATTAATAAATGAACTAATTAATTTTAAATATATAATTTTACATTGAATTTACTAAACATTAATTGATTAGTTTTATATTAATAATTTAATATATCTTACTATTAAATATAAATAACTATATTTATTATATATTTAAATTTATTAACTTATATTCATATAGAAGAAAATCTCTATTGTAAGTATAAATATAGAAAGATCAAGTCATTTATCTAAATACTGCACAGAATTAGGTTATTTTGTGAATGTATCTTACATTTATTATAGCTCAAGAAGAAAAATTATATTTAACTTTGTTTATTCAATCGATTTATTTTTTTATTATCTATAAACCGGATCCAAAACAGTTTTTTGTATAAGACACATAACCATTTTCTTATAACTCAAAGTTTAGTACAGATGTATTTGAATAAACTTAGTACTAATAATTAGTAGAAAATATTAGAATGGGGCACATATCACACCCCTCCTAGATAATATACTGGTGGGATGTTATTATTTAATATTCTAAAAAGAAATTATTCATTCATAACTTAACTCTCATAGTAAATATACGGGTCAATGACTCAATGGGCTTACTGATCTATGTGAAAAGTTAAATTTAAGTGTCAAAAGGTGAAAAACAAAATAAGGTTGCTTCAAAAGTGAATACAACTCGAAATTACGAAGTTCAAAAAAGTTTTTAACATTTTCCATAAATGGCGATTTCTTGAAGGTTAATATTTACTTTGAGTTCCAGAATTTCATACATTTACAATTTTCTATCCCCTCTTTTCCATAGATTTTAGGGCTAGAGAGAAGTGAATTTTGAGTGAACACGCAATAAATGAACATTCACGTACATGCAAGCATATGTATCTATTTATCTTACTATAGAAAACATATGAGAAAGAAATTACCTGAATTGGTATAAAATCAAATTCTAAATATTTTAAATTTGCATAATTATTATTAGTTACTTAGTAGCATTTAATTTTTGACCTAACAGTTACCCATATAAGAACATTCATGATTCTTGAAGTCTTAATTGTTGTTGGTGTGATGATTTTAACTTTTCTTAAATTTTTTGTTATTGGTGTAATGATTTTGTAATTCAATCTTTGTTAAATAAACATTCTTACGCTTATTTTTCAATTTCTACCAAGACAAGAAATGTTATACTATTTAGCATATTTTTTTGATGAATACACATTGATCAGTTCTTGCCAAAAAAAATAAATAAGGAAAAGCATATTTATATAGGAAATCAAATTGAACGATGACACTATAGCACATCTAAAATGACAAAGCCCAGACTTTTCGAATACATGTAACATGTCTTTCAAAAAAGCTAAGACCACGGAAATATATTTTTATTGACATATCTTACTGTTCACATAGACCTTCCAACACATCATTTACATACTAGTTATATGGAATAATACATTACATAAAAAATAAAAAAAAATTAATATGAATCTATGAAAATCCATGACAATCTATAAAAATTGTATAGATTCTATAAATATGGATGGATATTTGTATAACGCCTGACCGCCCACGGCTAATGGGCCATCCACGCCCGCTCTCTCGGTCCGTGGGTTCCATCCCATCTGACGGTCGGTCTGTTAATTTTTTCAAGGTTCGAAATCATTGTTTACTGACCCTGCAATCACCACCCGACCTTTTTCTGTGCTTTGGCTTCACTCGCACGCTATCGCAAATCACTTCCCGATAGGTCACCCATTCTTCCACTACTCCAGCTGAAGCACACTTAACTCTGAAGTTCTTTTAGGACGTGCTCCGGAAAAGGTAAGTTAACTTTGGTGACATAGGTAGACAAATCAATTCTCTTAAGTCTTTTCACATATCACAACTCGGGATGTTATAATTCACCCCCTCTCAAAGAACGCAACGTTTTCGTTGCGCCCCACGACAGGTCTCAAGACGCCTCTCAGGTCAGAACTGAGATGGCTAACCAGCTCTGATACTAATTATAACGCCCTGCCCGCCCACGGCTAATGGGCCATCCACGTCCGCTCTCTCGGTCCGTGGGTTCCATCCCATCTGACGGTCGGTCCGTTAATTTTTTTAAGGCTCGAAATCATTGTTTACTGACCCTGCAATCACCACCCGACCTTTCCCCGTGCTTTGGTCTCACTCGCACGCTATCGCGAATCACTTCTTGATAGGTCACCCATCTTTCCACTACTCCAGCTCAAGCACGCTTAACTCTGGAGTTCTTTCAGGATGTGCTCCGGAAAAGATAAGTCAACTTTGGTGACATAGGTTAACAAATCAATTCTCTTGAACCTTTTCACATATCACAACTCGGGATGTTACAATTTGTTAAAGGCCAGGAAATCTTTTTCAGCTTTTTAAAAATCTGTCAACTTTTGAAATCAACAAAATCTACATAAATCACTCTCTCAATAACCTTTCTAATAAGTCTTAATATTCGATTGAATGATTATTAAAATATTTTCTCCAGAAAATCAGCAATTACTGTATTAAAAATTCTATTTGGCAGGAGATTTGTGACAAACTATTTTTTTGTGTGTGACTAAACTGTCAAAACACGTGTATATAAACACTGCATAATATTACAATATGGTGGTAGTTGGACTGAAATCTTAAATAAATGTTTCTACTGTTTTTAGTAGATGATATTTTGAAGATTTTTTTCTTTCAAATTAGATAAAGTTTTTAATTTATTATGTAAAATTTATTGATTTTTATGTTGTATGTCCTTCTAAATTATACAAAATATTGTTCTATTAATTAAATTATGATTAGTTATATATTTATGATGTTTTATTTAGAAATATGTAAAATTAAATATTTTCTTAGTTTGTATTCACAAATTTAAAGTGTCAGATAAAAGAAAATGGAGGAAGTAGAGTTTTATTCAGGATAACTTTTAATTTACTATATTCTACCCGGTTAATTAAAATGGACAATTTACTATGGGTACGACTTGTAGGCGTGATTAAAAGTTATAACCTAGTTGGGAAATGGGAAGCGAGATGATTTGACAAACACAAGACACTGTTTGGTTTCAGAGACTTCCTTTAAGCATCAAAACACAATCAAAAGCGAAGCCTCTTGAGTTACTGCAAATAGAGAATATTATTACTCTTTTGCGACTTGTCAGTTTTCAGATATTCTTCTCACATGTACATATTATTTTCACGGTAAACAAAGCCTTAAATAAGAAACCCTGATTGGACTTTTGATCTGACTCTACTTCACTCTTTCTATTTCTTTATTTTCAGTCATCATGTCTCTCTAACCCTTAACGTCTTTCTACTTCACCCTTTGTGTGTTGCATTTTCTCACATCTTTGAACATTGAATATGTTTTTTTTTAACGAGGCCGAGTTGCTATTCATGATTTAAATCGATAACTATATATTAGTGACATGTTTCATACAACAACATGAAAACAACATTGAATACGGGTGACACAGTTTATTCGTTTACAATTAACAACGTCAATTAGGTATATAGCCTATTTCTGCTATAACATTATGGGCGCAAATTCTTATTTTCTGTCCACAAAAAAAAGAAACGTTATGACAAACCGCTCGATCACATCACATGTATCTTGATTATAAAAAAGTATTCGCATATTTATTTATTTTTATTTGCTAAACATATTTCCTATTTCTAATTCTCACTTTTATGAACGTCTACTTCTTATTTTTTTTCTTTATAATCTTCTGTTTAGAAACTACTTTCTTTTGACCAAAAAAAAGAGAAACTACTTTCGTTTTTCCAAAACTACGTTCATATATTTCTTTTTAAAACTAACGTTCTTATTTTTTTTTAACAACCGAAATTTATTATATTATTAGAACTTGATACAAATACATAATTCAAATGAAATAAAAAACAACAAAAAATATAGTAAAATGATTAGAAGACAATAATAGATCAAGTGATATAAAGCATCGATCTTCTTTATTTGTAGAGTATTAACTCTAATATTCTTCTTACGAACATTAGATCTTCGTCGCATCATTAACATCAACTTCCTTTGTTGTATTATGTTAGCCTTGACCCAAATTAGAGGTATAAATATTCTCTGGTAAAGAATTCAATGCATTGATTCAACCGTGAAGAATAAAGTCTAAGAGCATCTCCAATGTACACCTCTATATTTTTCTCTAAAATAGAGATCTCTATTATAGAGGTGAAAATGCTCCAATGTATGCCTCTATAATAGAGTTTCTTTATTTTAGATGAAAATACAGAGGAAAGTTACTTTTTGCCTCTATATTTAGAGGTGGAAATAACATATCTCTATATTTTTTCCTATAAATAGAGGAACTCTATTATAGAGGCATACATTGAAGCATTTTCACCTTTATAATAGAGTTTCTCTATTTTAGGGGAAAATATAGAGATAAAAATAGAGGTGGATTGCAGATGGTCTAAGATGACCAACTTTTAACGACAGTAAGAATGTCGCCATACAACAAAGAGAAAACATCTTTCATCATGTAATGTTGTTTTTTCCATGGTGGTTTCCATGGTTTCAACGCTAGATCAGATTTATCTATATTTTTATACCAAATATATTGTATCAAAATGTAGATTTTAAAAGATTTTTCACCTTTACGTGAAGTAGCTCTTCCATTTCTGATCTCATTGTGTACCTTCTACAATCCGGTTTTTCTATGTATTTTTTTGGTAAAAGCGTTCTTCTTTGTTTTTTTAGTAACTCAAAGCGTTCTTCCATGTTGCACAAGTTTCCCATCTTTTCTTGATGAAACTTTAATTAGTGGACTGTATTAAATCCTATTATATATGTAAAATTTTCGTTTCTAATCCAAATATAATATATGTGATTTCCTCCAACAAAAGTCGTTAAATTAAGGGGCATATACATATATTTCTTCTTCAAACTTGTAGTAGACTAGTAGCAATTGACTGGTTTCCATTTCTAAGAATTTAGAGAACTAACTGTCTAACTTTAAATAAAAACTTTTAAAAATTTGAATAAACACATTTAAAAGAAAGGAAATGATATAATTGGGTTGTTTGAGTTAATAAAATTAAATCTAGAATAACTTGCACAATATTCTTCAAGTATTCTCTGATTTGATCTTCAATGAGTACAATTTGTCTGGCTATTATCAAAAAGAAAAAGAAGAAGAGGAGCGTGCATGTAGATTACGATAAAACTAGAGTTGAAAAAGAAGACGAAGATGTGATCAAGTGTGAAAAGTATTGGAGTAGTCTCTGAATTAATAATGTCGATGCTGGGCATGACAAGATAACTCTGTAGCTCTCAACATTAAGAACCATCACTTCCTCTGCCACCATTTTCACGTTTACCCACACATATACAAACAAAAATTTGTTAGTCAATTGATATAAACAAACTGTTGTTATAACAAGGTTTTTTGGATAGTTGTGCTTGTGGAAGTTTGGTCTAGTTAAAACTGTTCGAATGATACCAAATTCATCCGGTATATATATTGAATACATACTACTTTACAATTTATTAATAAAAGAAATTCAAACTCCTTGAGAAATTTTAGTTGTTTTGGAGTTAACATTTTTCTTGTCTTCTGCATTTGACTGGTTTAGTTTTTTTTTTTTTTTTTTTTTTTGAAATGGGCTTCTTGACTGGTTTAGTTAGCACACTAGAAAATATAAATAACGTATACTAGTTTAGTTAGCACACTAGAAAATATAAATAACGTATACTAACTTATTTGAAATAATTTATAGCTCATCATACATTAAAAAATAAATATTAATTTAGATACAAAAAGTTCCCTATTATTTCTATACTTATTGGTGTGTCACACTGTACCTTTTTAACAATAAAGAAACACGTTTTCTTTTTATTCTTCAATATAAAGAAGTTATGTGCTTTGTATAAATTCAGTTTACCTTGGTTTTTGCTTTTAACATATTTCATTTACTCTGCCTATATATAAGTTATTCTTTTATATATAAATATATGCCACTTTACTCTGTTGAATATCAAAAACCCATGCAAGAAGTAGAGAGTGACTAGAGAACTACTTTGTCTTCTCTTTGTTACTTCTTCAAAAGCTATATACATACAATCTCCGCCTCTTTTACCTACGATGAGTTTTGCATAACTTTCACAAAAACTTCCCCAAAAAATCACTAAAAGCTAAATCTTCCTTTTTTTCCCAACCAAAGAAGAAAACTCCAAATCCATTTCAGACAGAGAAAATCTCAAATCCCTTTTTCACCGTATCTTTCACATGCCAAAGCCTAAACATCAAAATGGAAAGAAATATGTTCATCACTAACCCATCTGCACACTTACCGTTCTCTTACACCTTCACCAGTAGCAGCAACAGTAGCACAACCACTAGCACAACCACAGATTCAACCTCCGGTCAGTGGATGGACGGTCGGATTTGGAGCAAGCTACCTCCTTCGCTTCTTGACCGTATCATCGCTTTTCTTCCACCTCCAGCGTTTTTCCGGTCACGTTGCGTCTGCAAGAGATTCTACGGTCTACTTTTCTCCAATACTTTCCTCGAGATATATCTACAACTACTTCCTCCCCGACACAACTGTTTCCTCTTCTTCAAACACAAAACCCTCAAAAGCTACATCTACAAGAGAGGAGGTGGAGGAGGAGCAAACGATGATGGTTCCAATAAAGCTGAAGGCTTCTTGTTTGACCCTAATGAAATCAGATGGTATCGTCTCTCTTTTCCTTACATCCCTTCAGGGTTTTATCCTTCAGGTTCATCTGGAGGGTTGGTGAGTTGGGTCTCTGAAGAAGCTGGTCTCAAAACCATTCTATTATGTAACCCTCTTGTTGGATCCGTGAGTCAGTTGCCACCAATGTCAAGGCCAAGGCTGTTCCCTTCGATAGGTCTCTCAGTAACTCCAACTTCCATTGATGTTACCGTCGCCGGAGACGACCTCATATCTCCTTACGCCGTGAAAAACCTCTCCTCGGAGAGTTTCCACGTTGACGCCGGAGGGTTCTTCTCCCTTTGGGCGATGGTTTCTTCTCTGCCGCGGCTTTGTAGCTTGGAATCAGGTAAGATGGTTTACGTGGGAGGCAAGTTTTATTGTATGAACTATAGCCCTTTTAGCGTTTTGTGCTATGAGGTTACGGGAAACCGTTGGATCAAGATCCAAGCTCCGATGAGGAGATTTCTCCGGTCTCCAAGCTTGTTAGAGAGCAAAGGAAGGCTCGTTCTCGTGGCGGCCGTTGAGAAAAGCAAGCTTAACGTTCCCAAAAGCCTTAGGCTTTGGAGTTTGCAGCAAGATAACGCCACGTGGGTCGAGATCGAAAGGATGCCTCAGCCGCTCTACACACAGTTTGCAGTGGAAGAAGGCGGAAAAGGGTTCGAGTGTGTCGGAAACCAAGAGTTTGTAATGATTGTGTTAAGAAGGGCTTCACTTCAGTTGCTGTTTGATATGGTGAGAAAGAGTTGGTTGTGGGTCCCACCGTGTCCATACTCCCGTGGCAGCAGTGGCGGTGTTGGCTCAGGTGGTTCAGAGGGAGAGGTGCTGCAGGGTTTTGCTTATGACCCGGTACTTACTACACCCGTGGTTAGTCTTCTTGATCAGTTAGCACTTCCATTTCCTGGAGCCTGTTAGTTTTTAGGCTTTTGTCAAGAAACTACGTGCCGTTTCCATTTCTAGCGTTAAGACTACTTGTTGCTTTTAGAAAATTGTGTTGCATTAAAAAAACTATGTTGCTTTATCTTATTGCTTTGTATCCTCTGTTTGTAGCCCTTGTAGTAAGATTATATTTTTAATGTCTAATCTTTGACAACTTCTCACTGGTCTCTCCTCCAATCCACTAGACGGTGCTTCATACCATACGGTACCTCCTATATCTGGTTTACTTATAGTTTAATATTTTCTAATATGAACTAATTCCTTTTTACTCGTTTAAGCTTATTTATACAATGGTGAGTGTTTGTTAGTGCTCTTTTGAAATTTGAATGAGTGTTAAAAAAAAACATCATAAAAGTAGAGGTTAGATTATTATTAAACTGATTAACATGGTCTAGCAATCTCTCCCTAACAACCTCAAGAGAGATGTTCTTCATGACTTCTTCATTCATGGTGAATTGGATCTACCTCCCATGGTTTCTTAACTGCTTGGTCCATTAAATAGTGGCTGAAATCTTTAACTCCAGATCCCTCGAGTCCTAATATCATGAAAGTACCTAGAACACCAAGCAGAAAGAATTTGTTTTTAGTTGCAATTTAAGAGATCCCCGTTCGTTGTTTTGAAACTGACTCTATCTTCTTACGTACCTTTCATATCCTGGAATATTTTGGAACTCCTCAGCAACCTTAAACAGATCTTCCGTCTCAACCAAATCAACTTTATTCATACATAAAATGTGTTTTTGGGTTCGATTGGTTAATGCTGTGACTTTAGTTTTTTTGCTTTCGTTTAGACAGAGATATTTTGGCTGACTTTAATTTTTTCTGTTTTGGTCATTTATTTTCAAAGATATCCAAACTAGTAAATAAATGTTTTTGAAAAATTGATTTCCTAATATATTTTAAATTTTTAGCTCTAAATTCATTTTTAAAAGCTAAATCGATAGAGATCTTTCTTCAAATGTTAATAGAAAACTGCCGGAGCGAACGGTTATGGCGATTCTAGAGGCGATTGGAAAACGGTTACAATTCATGCAATGGCTCACCACGATCATGTTGGTTGAGCATGATTCTGATGGCGATGAGTGGCACAACAACCCATGTTCTACCCACACGATGCCCTGTTTCCCCATGTTCAGAATAACTTCTCAACATGATGACGTATTAAGTAAGAGATTTAGTAGAAGTGCCTATAAAAGAGAATGGAACTTCTATCTTCTTCGTACTATTGATGAATTCCTTTCAGAATATCTACATTATCTTTTCAAGCAAAATACGCAAAACACGATGACAGACAATCTCAGACGTGCCATGCAAGACATCGACTTAGGAAGTGAGGACGCTCCCTTTGTTCTTCCCCCTGAAGTGGTGAGACAAGCAGCGGCAGAGAACCGTTTCATCCTTATTGGACGTCCCTCTATGCCTCGTCGACAAAATTTGCGCAACCTTGTTGCCACCATGCCTCGGGTTTGGGGATTGGAAGGACTTGCTCGTGGTCGTGTTATAGAGGGGAGAAGATTCCAATTTTTTTTCCCTTCTGAGGAAGCGATGGATACGGTGGTTCGACGTGGGCCTTGGGCGTATGCAGACAGGATGATTGTCCTTCAACGGTGGACACCTCTGATGGACATGGCGTTGCTCAATTTTATCCCGTTCTGGATCCAAGTGAGGGGTATTCCGCTCCAGTACATGAACCGGGAAGTGATTCTGCATATTGCTCGTGCTATGGGTCATCAATATATCCAGATGGAGTATAATGAAGAAACAGGAGGACAGATGGAGTTTGTGCGGTTTCGTCTTAACTGGGACATCACACAACCACTCAAGTTTCAGAGAAACTTCCAGTTTACTCCTGGTATCAATACTCTCCTTCGTTTTCAGTATGAGCGATTGAGAGGTTTCTGTGAAGTTTGCGGTCTTATCACACATGATTCGGGTCGCTGCTTAAATCAGAATGGAGGACCTGAGGAAGGGCCAGACGATGGAGATGATGGAGCAGATGATCATATGAATGAGGCTGAACATCAGGGCAACCCTGGAGTACATATTGAAGAAATCAACGAGGAGGAGGCGAACGAGGGAGATCAAGATCATTTACGTGAAGTACAAGAAGAGCACCAGCCTGCTGAGATTCAAAGGCCTGAAGATGAAGTGACTGAAGAAGTAATGAGTCCAGAAGAAGAGCCACATGATGATGATTGGCTGTGGGCTGGTGTAGCTATGCCTAACATGTATTCCGACGATATCAACTCAGGAGAAATGTTCTCTATATCTCCGTTTGCAGAATGCTCTGATGGTCGTGCTTCTCTGAAGAGAAAGACATGGTTGGAATAAGCAAATGGGAATAACACCAAGTTCAGGCGTTTTGAGAAAGGGGAATCAAGTGCTGCGCATGGGGGAAGGAAAGAGACTATGACGGAGGAGAGAGTACAAGAAGGAACTGCAGAAGCGCAGACTGATGGCAACATATTGAGAGGCACGGTGGGCCCTGAACCACCACTGCCGCCATGAGGACAGCATGTTGGAACTGTCGAGGTCTAGGCAATGACTCGACAGTTCGACGCCTTAAAGAGATACATAAAAAGTATCTCTTGGACATCATCTGCCTTTCAGAGACAAAGCAAGGAAACGATCTAGTGCGAGATGTTGGGGCACAATTAGGTTTCCAAAATTATGTTTCAGTTCCTCCTAATGGTAGTAGCGGTGGTCTTGTTATCTTTTGGAACCACAATGTTCAGCTTTCTGTTTTAAGTCAATCACCTAATCTCATCGACTGTAAAGTCAGTTTCAATGAAGTTTCTTCTTTCTATTTCACGTTTGTATATGGTCATCCGGTTTCCTCACTACGCCATTACACATGGGAGAGACTTGACCGATGGGGAATAAATAGAAGAAATAAACCCTGGTTACTTCTTGGTGATTGGAATGAAATTCTTGGTAACCATGAGAAGATTGGAGGTCATCTCAGACCGGCTGCATCTTTCCAGACATTTCGAACTTTAGTACGCAATCTTGATCTTGTGGATCTTAAGTCGGTGGGAAACAGATTTTCTTGGGTAGGAAAAAGAGGAGATCATCATGTGCAATGTTGTCTTGACAGAACAATGGCTAATGGTGAATGGCTTAATGATTTTCCTGCATCAGAAACTGAATTCTTGGAAATAGGAGAACCAGATCATAGGCCTTTGGTGACTTTTGTTTCTCATGATATAGAAGAACCAAGGAGACTGTTTCGCTTTGATAACCGTTTGTGTCAGAAGGAGGGGTTTAAAGAGACAATCTCAAGAGGCTGGAAAGGATCCGGGCAATCACAACTGATGAACCTCCCTCTTGCTCAACGTCTGATTAAATGTCGATCTCAAATTTCTACATGGAAAAGATTAAACCGTGTTAATGCAGAAGAACGTATACAGTTGCTTCGGGGTAAACTAGATAGAGCAGTCTGCTCGGCAGCTACAACTGCACAGGAGAAAAACCTCATTATGGAAGACCTCAACCAAGCATATGTAGAAGAAGAAATGTATTGGAAACAAAAGAGCAGAGTTATGTGGTTAAGAGCTGGTGACCGCAACACGTCCTACTTTCACTCAATTACAAAAGCCAGGCGAAACATAATGAATCTCACCTTTATACAAGATGATCATGGAGTTATACAGAGAGGCCACAAAAACATAGCTAAAGTGGCGGAAGACTATTTCCAGAGACTTTATTCATCAACAGCGGATCCTTCAACACACTTTTCTAAAGTGTTTCAAGGTTTCCAGGCAAGAGTAACAGATGAAGTAAATACAGAACTAATTGCTAGAGTGACAGAGGAAGAGATCCAAGCTGCTATCTTTGACATTGGAGGGCATAGAGCCCCAGGGCCTGATGGTTTTTCTGCTATTTTCTACCATAACTATTGGGAGGAGATTAAGCCGGACGTAATTTCCGAGATTATTCAGTTTTTTGATAATGGCAATCTTGATAGTCGACTGAATCACACACATCTTTGCTTAAATCCAAAAGTATATCCTCCGACTGGTATGACTGAGTTTAGGCCTATTGCATTATGTAATGTGGCCTATAAAATCATTTCTAAGGTCCTGGTGAATAGGTTGAAGAAGCATCTGTCTGGCCTTATTACAGAGAATCAAGCCGCTTTCATTCCGGGAAGAATGATTACTGATAATATCATTCTTGCTCATGAGGTGTTCCACAGTCTAAAGGTCAGAAAGAGACAATCTAAATCATATATGGCTGTGAAAACAGATATTACTAAAGCTTATGATAGGCTTGAATGGAATTTCCTTGAAGAAACAATGAGGCGAATGGGATTTCATGATAAGTGGATTACCTGGATTATGAAGTGTATAAGTTCAGTTACTTTTTCTGTGCTCATCAATGGATCACCAGAGGGTTTTATCACACCGCAAAGGGGCATACGACAAGGAGATCCTCTATCACCGTATCTGTTTATTTTGTGTGCTGAAGTTTTATCACACCTAATGAATCAGGCTCAGTTCAGTCGGAGACTCCTAGGCGTAAAAATATCAAATCAAGCGCCAGCCATCAACCACCTGCTCTTTGCAGATGATTCTTTGTTCTTCTCTTTGGCTAATGCAAGATCAGGGACGCAACTTAAAAAGATATTAGAGTTATATGAACAAGTATCTGGTCAGGCTATTAACCTTACGAAGTCATCTATTACTTTTGGGAGTAAGGTTTCACAAGGTGTCAAGACGCAAATGAGAAACATCCTAGGGATACACAATGATGGTGGAATGGGCAAGTATCTTGGACTACCTGAGCAATTTGGTAGAAAAAAGAGTGAAATGTTTGCATACATTATAGACAAAGTCAAGAAAGTAACACAAGGATGGCATCAGAGATATCTATCACATGGAGGAAAAGAAGTTTTACTTAAAGCAATCGCTCTAGCTATGCCTATCTATTCCATGAATGTCTTTAGATTGACTAAAGAAATTTGTGAGGAAATTAATGGAATATTAGCTCGCTTCTGGTGGAGTTCAGGAGATAAGAAGAGCATTCACTGGTTCTCCTGGGATCGGATTTGTCTTTGATTGCACCTATGCGAAAGCCATGTGGAGAGCCTCAGGAGTGTCAAATTTAATAATCAATAGCTCCACGACTTCGTTTGAGGAGAAGATCGAAGAATGTATCAGATGTAGTGCATCTACAACTTTGACTCACCTACACGATTTACCCATTTGGATTCTGTGGAGACTATGGAAGAGTAGAAATCTCCTTATATTTCAGACAAAACACGTACCGTGGAGAGTTCTGCTGCAGCAAGCAAAAAAAGATGCAAAAGAATGGCGAGATAACAATGTCCATACTCAAGAATTGACTCCGGGACAACAGAGCAATGTGAATCATTCTCGCAGGAAAATATGGAAGAGACCCAGGGCAGGATGGATAAAATGTAATACTGATGGCTCTTTCGTCAATAATCTAATTGAAAGTAAAGCTGGTTGGATTTTTAGAGATCATCGAGGTCAATACTGTGGCGCAGGCCAAGCCATTGGGAATAGAGTTAACAACGCTCTTGAGAGTGAACTACAAGGTATTTTAATTGCAATGCAGCACGCGTGGACAAGAGGAGTGAAGCTTTTGATAATAGAAGGAGATTGCAAGAAGGCAATTGATATTTTAAATAAAAAAACTCTGCAGTTTGATACCTATAACTGGATGCGTGATATCAACTGGTGGAAAAACCAGTTTGAGGAAGTCAGATTTGTATGGACTCACCGAGATGCTAACCAAGTGGCTGACTTGTTGGCCAAACAATCGCTACTAGGAAATGATAGATTTTATTATTACAATTATGTTCTTTCTTGTGTAACTCATTACTTACACAGTGACTTTGTAAGTTCGGAACAAGTTTATTAATAATAATCAGGTGTTATAAAAAAAAAAAAAGCTAAATCGATTGTTTCATAGAAAAAATGCATGTCCACGATTTTTACAACCCTTTCCGATCAATCTATTTGTTTAGGATTTACTCCAAATATTTTTTGGGGTAGACGAGTGACGGAGTGAGTGTGCCAGAGAAAGTAATTCGATTGTTTGTAGTTTTTAGACTAATTTTTGGTTTTTATTTTCTCAAAAAACATTTTTTCTCCAATCAAATTTTAGCTTTTAGTTTTTGTTTTTGTAAAAACCATTTCATTTGTTAATCAAGCTTTTTAACAAATAGATTTCCTAAAATTTAGGGAAAATAGTTTTTGAAAAATTTAACCAATTTATGAAAAAAAACCAAAAACCAATTTTTGTTAGCTTTTATGAAAAAAAACGAATTTTTTTTTGAAGAAACTACTATATTTTAATTAATTAATAATTAATAATTAATAATTAATATTTTCATAAAGATAAAATTATCATACAATTTTTGTACTTTAGATATCATTTAAATAATAATCTGAAATACTTTATTTGTGTTTTATATCTCTAAAATAAATTTATATATTTTATAAATAATATTAATTAATTTTAAAATTAGCTATTAATTTCTATAAATAAAATAATTGAATATTTTTAATAATTATTAGTCACATTAAAAATAACTAAAAATTAGAAAACATAATATGGCTTATTCATAAAATATATTGTATTAATCTTGAAAAATAAAAATGGTCATTCATCTTTAAGAAAATACAAATAATTTAAAAAATTATAATTATTTTCAAAATTTGAGTATTTTTATTTTTGTATAATTTATAATATTTATATAAGAAAACTATTGCTATTCAAGTTTTTACAAATTATAAATAATTTATATAAGAAAAATTTCTAAGTAGTTTCAAACTTTTAAGTAATTTTATTTTTGTGTAATTTTATATATATTTTATTTATATTTTCTATAATATAATTTTTAATATAATCACTAAAATATGTTTTTGTATTTTATTTTAAATAATAATCACAATATTTTGATAAATTTTAATTGTAAATATA
>NC_027749.1:37797872-37808395 GCF_000695525.1 Brassica oleracea var. oleracea
ATTTTATTTTAATAATATTAAATTTATATGTTATATTAAATAATTAATTATAAACTAATAAAATAAAATTGTGAAAATATATTTAAAAATTAAGAGAATTCTTATATATATTGTGTTGCTATCTGAAAACAATATTTTTATTATAAAGTTAAAAAAATAAGATATAAAACAGTTTATAATTAAATATTAGTCAAACAAAAATATTTATATAAAAATATTTTCTAAACTATTTCTAATATATGAGTGTTTTAAAACTTTTAACACAATAATAAGTACATAGTTTGATGAACGTTTTTTGACATATATAAATAATTTGACGTTTGATTTAACTATTTAAAATCATAAATAATAATTTAACTTGTGACTGAGTTCAAAACAAATTTTCTTGTTTTTATTTTAAACCAGTTTAATCCGTGAAACACTATAGCTTCGGTTAGTGACCACTGAAAGAATGAAAAAAATAAAAAATAAAATTTCATTCGAAGAATTGAAAAAATAAAATAAATATGAATTTTTGTTCAATTTGTTCCTTATCAAAATTGCATAGGAAATTTTTTTCTTATAAACTCATTCTTCCATGGAAAATTTAGAAGAAAAAAAGTGGGATATACCATTCAATAATTTGACTAAAATTTCAACATAACTGGTATAAATTTTGAGGAACAAAGAATTCACCATAATTTTTTTCCTTCAACATGTTCACCAATTAGAGTTTTATAATACCGATTTTTGGATTAATAACACATAAAATAATAAGTATTCATAAGATAATTATGTCCGCATGTGCGGACAAAACATCTAGTTTTAAAGTAATGTATTAATTAAGTTTTGAAAAATAAAAAAAATACAGCAAAACCAAAAACCAAAAGCTGAAAACCAAAAACCAAAACTAAAATCTTAAAACAAAAAACTAAAACTAGAAACTGTGAAAACAATCGTCACCTAAATATTACAGATTACCACGTTTGTTTCAACAAAATCCACTTTACATATCTAACTTTGCATTCGTTCCATTTGACCCACATTAGCAATTTCTTGGTTCCAATGAGTAGGATACACAAATAAAATTCACTTTAGTTGAGACAGAGTAATAGCTGCTGCATGTATGGTTGATGTAAAGGATGTCACTTTTTTTACTTTGGCCTAAATACTATAAACATGATGCAAACATTTCGAGCGAATCTGTTTTTATATAGTAAACGATAGTCAAAACAAAAAAAAAAACCTTCGAAAAAAATCCCTGAGATCTCTAAAGTAATGAAATGGTAACTAACTCACCAGTCTAAAGACTACATCATATATAGATTGTAATAACTTAAATTCAGAATACAAGTTCAGCCTCTGAAAAACCTGAATAAATGTGAGTGATGAGTTGTAACAAAAGCCCATCATCATCTTCTTGGATGGTTTCTTCGACTCACAGGTTTGGTGCCAAAACTTTTAAAATGCCATCCGCCCAGCAAGCCTACTCTCTGAGATTCGTCTGTCTATGGCTTCATTTATCGAGTTCATCTGCAACCATTTCAGAAACAGCAAAGCCCGGTTCTCAGTAAATAAAAAAGTTCGTCGAAAGGCTAAAAAGAGTTTTCTTTTCTTGTTCCTCGAGACAGTGATTGTGCAAAGGTACCAAACTTTGCATACTTTAATGAAATAAAAAAAAAAGGAGCTGACCTGGTTTGAAACCAAACCTGTTGAGTATGATCTTGTGGACCAAATCACCAATTATTTTTTAATACAATACAAGAGGAAAGAGGATACACAATGAAGAGAGCAAGCAGATACAAACACATTTTTCTTTACTACTTTTTGCAAGTACTATCGCAAGCTACTAAAGAAACCAATGATCAAACATGCTTTACTATTGTTGTCTATGTCCTTAATTCTCTTATTCTAAGCGAAGAAACAATAAACTGAAATAGTAAAGGTACCTCTTAGCACAGAATCAATAGCCTCTGGAGTTAAAGAAAAAGGCATAAATAAAGCCTACCGAATGGGTTAGACGTGCAAAGCAAACGCACCTTTAACTTTAAAAGGGAAATTTCAGAACTTACCTGGCTAGTTTCATCATGCACCTTGTATTTCGGTAAGAACATTCTTCTTTCCTCCTGCAAATACAGTCGAGTCAGATCAAATTGATTCGTTAAATGACATCAATACAACACGTACAGGAGGAAGCTAACCATCGACATTGCTTCATCATCCCATACAAGATAGACCTCATTAGGCTGAGAGGTAGGAGCTTTGTTTGCAATCACAGGAGGTGGACCGATTGAAGGACCACTAGTGTCTGGACCAGAAGCATACGAATGAGGATTAGTCCCACCCACTGCAAAAAAAACATAAGAGAGAGAGAGATTAAGTTTCAAAACCAAAACAAGCTGAGCTAAATCTAAGCAATCGATTCTGAGAACAAAAGACTAAACCTGGAAAAGAGTTATTAGGCGGATATGCATTCACTGAAGCTTGGGAAGGAGTGATGCTATTCACAACAGGGAACAGAGGTTGAGAAACCGGCATTGCGGGAGATGATGAAGGAGTGACTCCATTGGCTACATTAGATGATGTTGGCACAGTCATCCCCATACCATGAACGGGAAAGAGTTGTTGTGGATGATACCCTAAATGGGCAGGTGGATGAACAGAAACCGCTGGATTATGTGGATACCATTGTTGCGGTGGAGGAGGCATAGGCCATGCAGGACCAGGAGGCCGAATAGAAGCACCGGGATAGTACCTATTGACAGAAAATAATATAACATGATCAAAAGTGATAAAATATAAAAAATATCTTAGATAAGAAAACAATAGTGGAACAGTTATTCTAAGCCATAGTTCTATATTGTACAATCTTAAGAGCGAACTAAGGAAAAAAAAAGAACCTTGTGGATCATATTTGGTCAAATTTTAGGACCAGGAAACGAAAAAAGTAGCTATGGATCAAATTATGAAGAAAACAGAGACAACATCCTAAGATCCTACAAGTCACAGCAAAACAGAGAATATAGTGTACATACATAGGTCGCACAGCACCAGGCACTTGTTGAGGTTGATATACCATTCCGTAAGGTCTAGGAACTGCGGCACCAATAGGGACGGAAGGAATCTCAACTTTTGCAACTTTGGCTAGAGACTCTTCCTCTGGCAGAAAACACAGCGTCAGTACACTAACTAATGCAAAATAAAGAAGATGACATGAACAGTAATGCAAACAATAATACATGTCAAGTTGTCAAGTCCATTTACCTTCTTCTCCGTAGTGAGCAGCCAAGAGATGAGGTGGGATTCCTTGCATTCCGTATATTTCAATATCAGTTGAATCTCGACCGTCTTTAGCATTAGGAACCCTAATGGGAAAACATATCAAAGTTAGAGCAGTGTATGAAATCAGAAGATGTGATGTGAGAACTATAACATTATGCATCATCTCTAGCTACAAGCCCAAGCCCAAGCAAGAACAGCTACTAAAAGGATCAATTACCCTTTTTAATACACCCAACCAAACCAAGACTTAAAATTCGATATGCAAACACATTGAACCCCCTTGAAATCTCCCTATCAAACAATCAAAAGAGTGGTCCTTTCCGATAATGCAATAAAGATTCAATTTTTTAAATAGAAATCAAAAGATGATCAGGCACATACTTTGTAACGTTCTCTTTATGAACCTGAAGGACATGAATGACCATTCCGCTAGCTGTAGAGAGCTTCTTGTGGCAGGCATGGCACTTGAAGTGTTTCGCTTTCTGGTGCTGCACTAGTATCTTCTCGTCCTCGAACTCTCTGTCGCAGTAATAGCACCACACCTTCTCCGTCGCTCTCTTCTTCTTCTTCCCCATCACCCTGTCTGTTTATCTCACGATTGATCGCTTCCCTCCCTCTCCTTCCGCTCGCTAGGGTTTCTGTTCCCACAATCTATTTGCTTCTGCGATCTCTAGATTCTTCTTCTTTTCTTTTATTTAGAAGACGTGTCATGATAAGATTATTTTTACGGTGCTCATTTGGAAATTTCACCTTTTTATGTAGGGCCAAATTGTAATTCTACTATTTTAGTTCTAACTTGAACATCAGTTTTTTTTCTTTCTTTTAACTCATCAACAAACTTTATATTCACCAAAATTGAGGACAAGGTGGTGTTTAGGGGTGTCAAAAATGAGCTGACAACTCGTTCAACTCAGCTTAGCTCATAGTGAGTTCATATATTTCATGAGCTAACTCAACTCAGTTCATTTATTATATGAAATTTCATATGTAAACTCGAACTCAGATCATCTAGTTAAATGAGCTAACTCGCGATTAAATATAAAAAAATAAATTATATAATATAAAATAAAATAATTTTCATAATATAATTCAAAATTTTGAATATTAGAAATCCAAAACATTAATATTAAACTAGATTCTGACCCGTCCTTATTTTTTTGTTTTACATTTTTTTAGAAATTTAATTTTTATATTTATGTTTTATTAATATTTGTGTTTTTCTTTGTATAATATATTTATTATATGATTAATAAGAGGTTTTAATAATTGTACCACACTTATGTCAATAGATGTTGATGTTGTTTTAATATAATAGATTAAAATAAAATATTTAAATTATAACCCATTTTGTATTAAAATCATTTTTATGCTTTAAACCTTTTTGATACCATTTGTTAAAATTTACTTATATAATTTGATTTTGTTTTTAAAATTGGAATTAATATTTATAAATATATAATATGAATAGTGAATATAATATGATTATTCAGTTGTAGTTGTTACAAAGTTGAGTAAAATGCAAAAGTTGATTCTAATATTAAAAGGTTGTCGACATTTTTTTAGTAGGCTAGGAAGAAGTGGGTTCCTATTAATTTGGAATCAAAGAAGTTGTTATAAATATGTATAAGATAGTTATTGTTGGACTAAACTTCGATCTATTGGTCATGATCCTGATTTAATAGTATTGATACTGAATAAAATCAAAACCTAATAATAAATTAAATAAAAGATAAATTAGTGATCCAAAAATATATTCCACATACGAGTCTTAAGGTGATTCATCTTCAAAGTCTTCATCTATTCAAATCATAACGATATATATTCCGCATGAGAGTTTGAGGAATATTTTGTTTTACATTTTAATTCTAAAGATATATGATACGAAGATTGATATCATATTCTTTTACATTGTTATATATATTAAAACTTTTTGGTTTTACATTTTAATTTTAGAAGATAAATATGATTAATATAAAAACTATCTTTTCTTACATAAGAAAAATAGAATTCATCTACACACATATATTGATATATATATATATATATATATATATATAACGTATAAAAACGATCAATCTCATGAGTTAGCTCATGTTCATCAAAGATCGTTCAAATAACTCATGATTTAATTTAAGCTCGATCATTAAGTTCATTTATTGAATGAATCTAAAAAATAGAGCTCGTGCTCGTGAAAAATTGAGCTGAGCTGAGCCAGCTCATGAGCTATAGCTCATTTTGACACTCCTATGGGTGTTAGTGGGAGTTATGTTTATAATGATTGTTAGAATTTTAAAAGTCTATAGTTATTGGCTAATGGATACTAACATTCTTATAAAATCAAATGTTATTGGTTTGATGATTCTTTAATGACATATATAATCCATTGTTATACAAAATATTTGGATTTTAAAGATTCTTAATTCTATCAAAATCTAGTTTTATACGAATTTGGATTCTTAACGTTTTAACTCATAATGTTGCATATATATATTCAAATTCTCAAAATCATTGTAGTAAAATAGTTTCATAGACTTCTTAAATATGTAAAACTCATTAAAACTTTTTATAAATTTAACAAATCTCTTGATTCTTAAAATCAATCAACTCTACCTAAATTCATTTTCCACTAACCCCCTAATAGAATCAACCTCAAAAGAGATCAACCACAAAAATAAAGAGCTGATCTATAATATCACTCAGAGTCACGAACTTGGACCCAACGTCACCAAATTAAACTCTCATTGTACATTCAACCCCACTAAGAACGAAAGTACTCCACAATCTGATATGCAGTCGTCTCTTTCAACCACCTAATTAGACTTCAAGATACGAAAACACTAACTAACCTAATGAGAAAAATTCTAAAAACGAGATACAGTTTATACTCAAACTCTTGGGACCAAATGATTGGCGTGAGCTTCTTGTCCCAACAACATCTTCACCAGAGGCGCATTCCTATGTTAGACGCATCCCACCGGCACTCAGTGTCTCAGGTTGCAGACACGGACCGTAACCATATATCCAAGCTTCTAGAGGTGTTAGGCTCATACCACCGGTTCAAATAACACAGTCTTCTCTGGTGATGGGATATTGAACCTCCACCACGTACCGTCGCAGGCCAATTCATTTGGGACCCTGCAGATCCAGTCTTTTTCCTATTCAAAGATCAGTCATTTGTCTCTTTTTGCATTTTTTTTGTGAATCATTCTTTTCTTTTAATTTTTCGTTCGTTTTTTGATCATTTTTTTCAGCCAATTGACATATAATTTTGATTTCGTTCTCATCTTCTTTTATTTGGAAATTTCGTCATCCATCATAAAAAAGCCGAATGAAGCCAAAGTCTCATGTTCGGTTTTGAATTAGAGACATTAAAAATATACAACTGATAAATCCACGTAGACTATAACCCTTAGCTTTCTACGTTAACGATGCGGGTTAGATTTCCGCTACCCCCTCTAAATTATAAATTGCCACCTTTTTATTAGAGAAAAAATTTAGAGCACCTCGTTTACACTTGCGCCAAAAGTTTTCAGAGGAGTCTATCATGCAATCAAACCAAATGATTTATCTTATTAATACATCGATGTCTTACTCTATGATTTTTTTAGGAAAAAAAAAGAGAACGATAGCCTGACATTATGTCCTATCCCTGTTCAAAATTATGCTAGGCGTAACACGTGCGGTGAGGTAGCGCCTAGCGCCGAATCTATTATTCGGAAATTATACGTGGATTAATCGGGGAGTAGTTTTAGGGCAGTTATCTCATTTCACATGAAATATATTAAATATGTGAATTATTCCAGCAGTTGTATTTGGTTACCACGATTCGAAGTGAGTTGTAGCCATTTGGTACTTTATTTTATTTTTTTAGGTTTAATGAAGTCAAATGACTAAAATTTCTTCGTCTTTAACAATCCGCCTGCAAATCCCATAGCCGTTTTCCTCTTCTTCTTTTTTTTTGCGATTTCTCTGTTTCTTCTTCTTAATCTTGTTAGTTTTAACTTAAATATAACTGATTTGCAATAGAACATGTCATTTTGAGTTTCAAATATACAAAATGATGAAATTTAAAATTTTCACCGATTAAGTAACCGAATAGCATCAAATGGCCACGTTCGGTGGCCGTGGAATGTTTTTTTGGCGACTATGCGGCCCTGGGCGGCGCATTTTCATACATGCCCCTATTAAAGTATCCCATTTAGATAGGGAATTAATAGAACTCATCATTGATTTGAGATATTGATAGGGTGAGTACCCAGTCTACTTAATGCTAGGCAGAATGAGTATAAGGAACTCAAAAATGATATTTTCGTCCAATGAATCTTAAGGTGTATCAAGTTTCATATTTTGATTTTTAATCAGGATGTTAGAAACTTAAGTTGATCTACACAAAAGCAAACCTACGTCAAGAGAACTCAAACCTTGTTTATAACACTTTGGTAGTTCTTCTGTATTGTATTAGAATTAAAAAAATAATCAATCAGAGTACTTGGAGCCATTCCTTATCTTTATTTTTAAGAAAAAATATGGTAGACTAATTGATCTTTCCATCAGTTAAGGAAAGAGCCAATGCAACATATTCGCTTGGAGTTCGCTTCCAGAGATATAGCTACCCCTATCCACTTACGTCAATCTCATGAGCATCTTATCCATTCTTATTCGATCACAGCGAGGGAGCAAGTCAAAATAGAAAAACTCACATTCATTGGGTTTAGGGATAATCAGGCTCGAACTGATGACTTCCACCACGTCAAGGTGATACTCTACCGCTGAGTTATTTCCCTTTCCCCATCAAGAAATAGAACTGACTAATCCTAAGTCAAAGGGTCAACAAACTCAAGGCCACTATTCTTGAACAACTTGGATTGGAGTCGAGCTTTTCTTTCGCACTATTATCGGTATGAAATGAAAATAATGGAAAAAATTGGATTCAATTGTCAACTACTCCTATCGGAAATAAGATTGAGTACAAATTCGAGCCATAGCACATGGTTTCATAAACCGTACGTTTTTCCGATCTAAATCAAGCCGGTTAAGCTTCTCCAGTTAACCACTCCTTCATCGCCACCTTGGTACATGTTGTCTCCAAGAACCGGAGGTCAGCCCACTTTTCATTATCTTCAAAGGTCTCCATTGATTTTCTCACCTACATGAAGGAAGGTAGTTCCAGGATGGGGGCGTCGTCTCTCCAAGCCAGACGCCACCACCGTCGAAGAGTTACTGAAGATATGTAAAGGGAAAATCAGATCATGTTACTCTTCTAGCTTTAAAAGCCGACTTTCTCCTCTTTTGTGACCACATGAGTCTCGCCGCCGTTCCAGATAGAGGCAAAGGTTGACATCGAGAACAAAGCGCCGATTTTTCATCGATAAATCCAACCAGAACTAGAAACTAAAGGGAAGTCAGTGGAGGAGAGAGAAAAAGGAAAAGATGATCAGAGTAAGGAAAGTCTCCGGCATCGGTGGCCGCCAAGCCGGAGTTAGGTTCCATCACTTGGTTTTAGAGATGGATGGAAGTAATTTTTTAGAGAGAAAATGGTTTTTTTTGGTTTGTGGCCCAATCCATTTTAGAAAGGCTGTCAAACATCAGTTTTAGTCTCTTTTTTTTGTCAGCAACATATACAGACTCATATAGACTCTGTAAACCAACCTGGTAACTCTGCATCCATGTGAACGACGAAAGACAATAGTTGCCTGACACTGCGTGCTAGACTATCCGTCCTTTTATTTTCCGTCTGAGGTACATGAATAATTTCTGAATTCAGAAAACTTCCTTGTAAGAACTTGATATCTTCTAAATAATTTGCAAACGCTGGCCATTCCTCTGGTTCCGAAACCATCTTCACCAACTGAGAACAATCCATTGCAAATTTAACCTGAAACTGACGTAAATTCCTCATACACTCCATTACCCATATTAAAGCTTCCACCTCCGCATGGAGAGGTGAAAGACTTGCTATAGTATTCCTTGCCCCCATCAATCCATCGAAACCCTCCAAAGTGCTATACCAACCTTGTCCTGAACGAATATCCTTATCTTTCCACAAACCATCTATGAAGCACCATCTTCCTGGAATTGTCGGAAGGGTCCTGATCCCTACTTGGTGTGATGTCCTCTGTACGTTCAGATTGTGTGCCTCGGCCCAAAGTGTTGATTCTATCTCTGCTAGTTTGAGTGTATCCCTAGGGTCCACATCCAAATTACTAAACACTTTGTTATCTCTCCCTTTCCAGATGTACCATAATATACATGCAAATTGATCCATGTTTGTATAAAGTGAACCGGTTGGAAAAGTATCGGAATTCGATGGTATTTTTGAAAGTGCCCACACTTGACGCGCTGGAGGACATTTAAAAAACACATGGTTGATTGATTCCTCTGAGTCTCCACATTTGGCACAACATATATACCATTGGAGCCCTCTCGCTTGCAAATTTTTCTTTACAGCTATGCACCCTGATACCAGCTGCCATAAAAAATGTTTTATCTTCGGGGGACACCATACCTTCCAGCAAAACGCTTTCAGACTATCCACTGTGGGTCCAAAAAACTCTTGTGGTTTGTCTTTCTCCGGGTATACCCTTTAGACCTGATACCCTGATTTAACTGAGTATTTCCCATTATTAGTAAAATGCCATATGTCCCTATCTACCATTTGTATCATACTCAGTGGTATACTTTCAATAATTTTTGCATCCTAGGGATCCACTAGAGCCCGAATTGCCTACGAGTTCCAAGATCTCAAATCAGGATTAATAAGAGCGTCCACTGTAAGTTCCGATAATAAGTTATGTTGATTTTTATTTGATGGTCTCGGGCGAGTGGTTGGGAGCCATAGATCATTCCATACAGATATAGATGAACATGTTCCCACCCTTTTGATTAGTCCTTTGCTAACCAGAGATCTAGCTGATACAATACTCCTCCAGCCATATGACAAAGAATATGAACGGATCGGTTCCAGGGGTGAGGTATTCATATAGTACCATCCTTTAAAAACTCGAGAAAATAAAGTATTTGGCTTTTCTATCAGCCGTCATAATTACTTTCCAAGCATTGTCGTGTTAAGATCATTAATATCTTTAAAACCCATGCCTCCTTCATCTTTGTGTATGCATACTTTGTCCCATGATTTCCAGTGCATGCCTTTTGTATTTCCCCCCGGACTCCACCAAAACTGCGCTACTATGGATATTAATTTATATATATATATATATATATATATATATATATATATATATATATATATAACATATATATAT
>NC_027749.1:37808678-37818141 GCF_000695525.1 Brassica oleracea var. oleracea
CCCCCCCGGACTCAACCAAAACTGCGCTACAGCCCTCGTTAACTTTTTTGCAGTCGCCTTTGGCAGACGATAACAAGACATAACATGGTTTGGTAAAGCCGTAACCACTGACTTGATAATTACTTATTTTCCTCCTTTGGTGAAAAATTTAAAAGTCCACCCATTGACCCTATTATTCAAACGATCTTTGTACAAACCCAAACACTTGTATCTTGGACCCACCTAAACTCTCAGGCAGCCCCAGATAAGTTCTCATCCCTCCTAAAATTTGTATTCCCAAAATATCTCTCATCTCCTGTCATCTAGATTTCTCAATCTTGTGTTTGAATTGAATGGAAGATTTTTGAAAGTTAATTAGTTGACCCGATACCGCCTTATATTCCTTTAAAATTCTAAAAATGGTTTCACACTCATCTTTCTGTGCTTTACAAAAGAAGAGACTATCATCCGCAAAAAGCAAATGAGAGATCGATGGGCAAGCTCTGGCTACCTTCATTACTGTTAATTGTTTTCCTCGTTCAGCGTTTTTAATATTTACAATTAGAGCCTCAGTGCACAAAATGAATAAATAGGAAGATAATGGATCTCCTTGACGTAGACCTCTATGTGGGGTGATGAGCCCTCATGGTTGACCATTTAGTTATACCTGATACTGAACAGAAGATATGCATTCCATCATTAATTTAATCCATCATCATTAATGAGAATCAAACCCCAATTTGTGAAGAATAGCTTGTATAAATGCCCACTCCACTCTATCATATGATTTGCTCATATCTGTCTTGATTGCCATATACTTGTTTTGACAAGATTTATTAGTCCTCAATCCATGAAACATTTCCTGGGCAATAAGAATATTATCTGATATCAACCTTCCCGACACAAAAGCCGATTGAGTTTCCGATATAAGTCCTAGGAGACAAATTTTCAATCTCTGGCGTAAAACCTTCGAAATAATCTTGTATCCTACATTACATAAACTTATTGGCCTTAATTCAGTCATCCTTGTAGGTCTCTCCGTCTTTGGGATCATGCAAATATTGGTAATATTTAACCTTAAATCCATGTTTCCTGTAACCAGAAAATTATTCACCATCTGAACCACATCTATTTTAATAATATGCCAGGATGTTGGAAAAAGAAAGCCGTCATTCCATCTGGTCCTGGGGTTTTTTCTGGGTTTCCATTGCTGCTCACAGTAGTCGTTGGTTCACCTGCGGAGTAATAACCGGAGCAACCTCATCCTGGAAGCTATCAAAATCCGATGTGGAAGTCGTATTAAATAAATCCCAAAATAGTCCACCGCCACCTTTTCCACCCCCTTTTCTTCTGTTATCCAGTTACCCGCTTCATCGTAAAGTCCCAAAATCCTGTTACAAACCCATCGTTGCTTTGTTAACGCATGATAAAATTTGGTATTTAGATCCCCAGATGAATAACACATATTCCGACTTTTCTGGTGCCAATAATCTTCCTCATCCTTATATGCTTCCTGTAATTTCCGAGAAACCTCAATTATATCCTCTTGTGATCTGTTGTTATCCGTTTGTACCTCTTCCAGAGCTCGCTGAAGATCTGCAATTTTTTCCTTTCCATATGGTGGATTATTTTTCCTCCATGTAGCTATTTCGTGACGGCAATTAATGATCTTTGTAACTATATCCCTTGATTGTCATTCGTTATGTTCCGTCCAGCCAGTAGAAATGGATTCCAAAAGGCCTTCTTGCCCAATCTCTTATCAAAATTTAATTGACCTCTCCTTTTAGGAACCTTATCCTCCATAAAAGCCACCACTGGACGGTGGTCTGACCCTACCATTCCTAAATATTCTGTATAAGAACAAAGAAAAAATGTATGCCAATCTTCATTCGCTAAAGCACGATCAAGCCGACATCTAATCATCACAACCCCTTTTCCTTTACCTCGTCTTCCTTGCCACGACATTTTGTTCCCTCGAGGCGAAAACTCTACTAAGCCACTGTTCTATATCATATCGTTGAAAGGAACAAAAGATTTTGCGCTTTTTAAAGTTCCACCCTCTTTCTCATGATTTCCGATAATTTCATTCAGATCTCCGATAATACACCATGGCTCAGATCGCCATAACCCAAACCGAGTTAAGCGTTCCCAGACCTGTTCTCTTAACTTTTGGACCGGATCTCAGTATACAAAAGTAATAACCACTTTTTTCCCCAGAGCCACCACTTCCACGTCTATCATTTTGTTACTGGAATAAAGAATCTTAATTTGATACTCATTGTTTTATAAAAGAGGGCTAACCCCCCCCCCCCCCCTTCTCCCATTTGGATCCACTGTGACCAAATTGTCATAGCCAAAATGTGATTGAAAACCTTTGATATGTTGTGTTTTTGGCACATTCTAACAATGTCTTGTAAAGTTTTTTGAGTCTTTATTGAGTCTTTCTAGTCCTTTTCGAGTCATTACAGGTCTAGAGTTGCATTGGATGGAAGATGGACCAGCTGGAACAAAAGAGGCGGAAAAGAGTGCAATTTGGTGATTTTCACGCAGAACAGTCTTGATTGTTGTTCCCGATCGTGCGGAACACCCCGAGTGCCTGTTCCAGCGGCATAAATTTTTAAGGAAACTACAACTTATTTTGGGATTTGCCCTAATCTCCCTATTTTTCTCTCCCAGCCGCCTGTGGCTTTGATATATCTTCTTTTTCTCTTTCTTTTTACATTCTACGCTATTTTTGAGACAATGAACCAGACTTGAGCTTTTAGAGATTTGTGATTTGAAACTTTGTAAAGGGAGAAGACTCCATCTCTCTCACCATAGAGAAAAACCCTCTGAAGCCTTATTATATTTTTATCTACACATGTTTTATTCAGTCTCTGTCTCTGTGTTTTCTTGCTTCATGGCTGAGTAGGCAGCTTGCTTAGTCTAGGGTGTTAGGGTGTTAGATCGGTGAGCTAAACATAAATAAGTTAATCATTCAATTGTCTTCAGTCATAACTGTTCTTATTGCTTGCATTAAACTGGCTAGTCATTGTTAGATCCTAGGTTTAACCTATTCATTAACTGTGTAATAGGTTGCTAGATCTGTTATGAATGAGCCTTGCATCCCTAACTAGCGAAAGTAGATGTTAGGGTGTTTCGTGAACATATCGGACTTGATCTTAATTGTAGATCCTAAAATCTGCACTAAGTATTTGATAGTGTTTGAGATGTAAACTGGGGAATGAAAAGAATGTAGGCAACGATATCCTCAAAACACAACGATGTAATCAGGTCTGAGTCGGCGAAAATGGTCTATATTCGCAGGTCGAATATCGATAGGAAGGATCGTTACTGAACTCGGGATCGAGCTGCCTACGTACCCGTCAAGAGATCAAGTCTAAATGTAGTTCGGTTATCAACATCTCGAAAGAGACGTCAGTTTCATCGGTCTCAAGTAAGACATCGGCTCGGGTTCAGATAACTAAGTCCGTAGACTTGTTAATAGACATCGTGACCTCGTTAGGTCGAACACTGTATGTAGGAGAGGCAGTGTCCTTATTTCTCGTCGTAACTGAAGTACGAGCTCATCCTCGTCACATACGGAGATGTTGTCTCCACTCCACGTAATAAACATAGATAAATGAATATCTCCTCTTCTACTCAAAGAGCATGAGTGATCGCTGTGTGCGTGTGTGATTTATTCCAATGACGTAGTGATGGGTATATAGAAAAGTGATAATCGTGCTCTGTTGAAGAAGTGGGATCATCATGGACGATGCTACGTGTCCCCTTCTTCGTCTTTTAGGTCATGTGCTCTTGTATTATTTTATTTACATACTTTTTGTCCCTTTCCAGATCGAAGGATCCCCTTTTCTTGTTAGCCTCAAGGCTTCTTTTATATGAGAATAATTAAGGCTGTTGCAAGAAGCTCTTGCACATGCTGCTCTTGTTTAGCTTTTACTCATTCTTTATAATTATTGGTTCCAAGATATGCGGACAATAATCCTCTTGATTTCGGACTCGTTAATTATCCGAAGGACATCGGGCTCTATGGGCCGACCTCGTGTTATGAGTTCTCCTCGGTCCGTTTAAGCTTAACCCGAGGTAGTCGTTAATCGATTTCTTATCTTTTTGGCGGAAAGGATTTAGTACTAAATCCTGGTCCAACATTTGTCCCCCCAGTTCTTCAAGTGAGGCGATGAGGTTGGAGAACTGAGAAGCCGTTTATCAATTGAGACAACATGGCTCCGAGCCATTTTCTTCTTTCATAAGTTCGCAGAGTCGTTCGCCATTCGACGGCGAGATCGTGCAAAAACAATTGCATTGAGTGTTCGATCTTGGTTTCTTCATGATCGGAGTGTGAGTTAATCCTGCGCCGGTTGATGAATCATTTTAAGTCTCTTCAAGGTTCGTTTGATCATTTAGTGATCAGTGTCGTTCATGTTTGTAGGCTAAAAGAAGAGTTCAAGGTAGCCTGTAGTAAATCTTGCGCCGAGGATGATGGTTGGATCGAGCTCGGGGTTTTACAGATATGGGTCGAGCTCGTCAACAGAGTCGCTGATTTGAGCAATATGAGGAGTTCCCTTGACCTCTCGTGGTAGGTTGGACTCGAATGACAAACATGTTTATAGAGTCTGTTTCTGCTTAAGAAATTTTGATGTGCGTCTAGTCGCTTATTCCACATCGACTCGGGTTTGTGTTAATACTTTTGTATTTGTGCAAAGGTGTTGGAGATGTATATAGTCCCAACGAATCATTAAGTCAATGCAAAATGATTGGGTACACATAGAGAGCAGACGTTTATTTAGGTTCGGCTATAGGAGCAATTTATATCGCTCGTCCTCAAAATGTTTTGCGAGATGGAAGCTGATCAGGAATCCAACTCGCGGACCAGTAGTGGCCTAAGGGCGCTGTTTATTGATGTTATTTTTGATATGGAGGGTGATTTAGGTCGATAAGGGCTTGGGTCGTTTGAGACCGCGTGGTAAAACTCGCTAAGAGTTCGAGCTCGAGCAAGAAGAGTGTATAAAACATTTTGCGGTTGTATAAGTTTATTTATGAAGTGATATGAAATGGACTTTTCAAGGGTCCAATAATCAGATCATCATAGTAATTAAGATGTCAATCCATTTCTAAGAGTTTTGAATCAAAGAGAATGCAGGTTCAAACTTAATCTAGGTGCATTCAGTTCAATGAAGTGGTTTGATTAGACTAACAGGTTTCTAAAGCAACTAAACAGCAACTTTCAATCAATTGGAATAAGGAGGAATCATGGGCATAGGATTTTGATTTCAGATGACTAAGATTAAATCTAAAATGGCAAGGTTTCAATCAACACATTCCCCTAAATCTAGATATCAATTCTAAGCAAGTTCTCTTCAAAGATAAAAGCTCATTTACTCTCATGATCAAACATCAAATTCCTTTGGTTTGTGTCAATCAAGCAATCAATAAGGATAGATCATTCAACTTTCCTAACTCCCCTAACATCAAATCCTTTTGGTAGGGTAACCTAAGAGCTTGATGAGTTGGCTCAGACATTTTATCGAACACCTTCCGGGCAATGAAATGTCTAGAGTTCTAAACCAGAATGACCAACTCAAGCTTAGCATTAAGATCACTCAATCAAGCAAGGAAACACATTAATCTACTCTAAACATTCTAGATCATCACTTAATCATCCTAAATCACCCTAGCCCATGAATCCAAATATGACTAATCACTTATAATCATGGTAGACACTAGATCATTAGTTGATCCAAATCTAAACATGATTAATGATCAAAGTAATCAAGCAAAAATAAGAAATTATGATCAAGATTAGATCTTTCACCCAAAAAGTGGTTTTTGATTAGATAGAAACAAGATCTCCCCAAATTTTAGGTTTAAAACTATTTATAGAAAGCTAAAACTCAAATTGGTTTAACCCAATAAACCAAAGTCAAACCGAACTAAACCGGATCAACATTTTGGTTTCACAGAACGATCACAAAGCGAGCGGCCTTTGCACCCCGATCCACCAAGCCGCTCCATGGTCGTGTGAAGCGCAGCGGTCTTGACGTCTCGCTCTGACTCACCCGCTGCGGTACTTGTGATGGTCTAAGGTTCAAGCGATGGTGCGAACGGGTTGATGAAGTCGCTCTACAAGCTCGCTCTAGAGTGCGCCCAAGATGCAGCGACCAAAGAACCTCGCTCTTATGAACTCGCTCCAGCACTTCGAAGTTACCGAGCGGGTACGTCTTCCCGCAACATCGAACCGCTCCGAACCTGCACAAAATCCAAGCTTGACTTCTCCACATCGAGATTCCAGTGACCCGTGAAGGCTCTCCAAAGTGGCTCCCGGTCTCGCCATCGTCGTCACGTCGGAGCTCTCATCCATCAAAATCCATCGCTGAGTTCGTGACCAGACCACAACACGATAGCATTTGCTCCATATGAAGCTTCTTCGGTGCGTTCTTGCTTTGCAACCGGCATCTCCGTCTTGTTCCGTTCTCGTGGTCACCGGAATCAGCCAAGCTCGAACCACGAAGCTCCGGCCATTTGATTAAGCTCCGACGAACCGTGATAGCTCGTGCCGTAGTCTCTCCTCCCCGATTCACGCCGTCGTCGTCATCAATAAATCGCGGCTGTGCTCAGAGTCGCCGCCGTGACCTCAGCTCGAGCCGTGAAAGCATGTCCTGAAGCTCCGGGGTCGTCGCTTCTCTGCTCCGTCCGTGCCGTGCTCGCAACCAAACAGGCTCGCCGTCGTCAGCAACCAGAACCGGCGAGGAGAAGGATCGAGAAACAATCGATCTCTCCAATGGTGTATTTTGAAGTATTTGCAGAACAGGTCCCTCAATTTCTAGTTGCTTACAATTCGGCCCAATACTTTGGAATGTGTAGAAATTACCTCACGAATTGACCCATAGACTTCAGATTGTGCAATCAAAACCCAACAAATATTCAGGATTTGCAATCTTGGTCCCTGCATTCTCCTGGCCTTTCGTTTTTGCCCCATAAGTATCTGATTTGCAACAATAACCTTCCGGTGTAGCCCAAAACTTCCAATTTGACATTCCAAACCTTAATGCACATGAATGAATAAACATATGCAATATATACACCTAGATGCAATCTAAAATGATCATAATAAGCTAAAATATGAATCTAAAATCTATTAAAATCTTGAGATATCAACTCCACTACACTAGTCCTTTACTTGTCCACAAGTAAACTTTCAAGAACTCAAGTTGGAGAAGTTTAAAAATGGAACTTATTAACCAAAAGAAATAATTTCTAGAATTATATCTAACATCCTAAAAAAAACATAGCAAATAGCATGAGCAACTTTTTTAGTGCATTCTAGCTTTTCAAGGCCTATAAAGAGTCTTTTATCTCTACACAAGTTACATTGCCATTCAACTAACAAGTTCTTTAGGCAACTCTCACATTCATTCACACACACATGTTTGATCATGTGTACTTTGTGTAGTTGATGAGAGGTTGAGGTGGGTGTGAATTATTGACTTGATATCCGTGTACAACTCGTAGTTCGCCGTCGCGAAGCACATCGCGCTTCCCGTCCTTTTCAGTTTTGTTTTTTATCTTGGAAATATCATTAGCAATCTCTAAATACTTCTGCATGGCTTGTCCAGATTTGCTATTTTCTTTTTCAGGAAATGATTCCATGGTCGTGAGCTTCTTTGATATGATATAGATAAATCTATTCACTTCTTCTAAGGAAGGGATCGAAGTAGGTTGACATTGTTTGAGGTCGGGCTACTTCTGCAGCGAATGGTTCTTTTTCATAACGAAGTGCGCAGACTATTGCTTAAGGAGTGCGGAAAACAGTGTTTGAGCTTTCTTTGTGCCTCTTCGGTATTTTCCTCTTGATCTTCTTGATATCGGGCTTGCTATCGTTCTGAAGCATGAAGCTCTATCGGTAACTGAGCTTCTAAGGCTCTTTGGAGATATGGCACATCGTTTTTAGGGAGAAGATGCGGTGTTGGCTCCTCGAGTTTCTAGAGCTCATTGGAGATTGAATTCGATGCAAAGATCGAGCTATGTGGGGATCGGACTCGTCGCTTACTGGAATACATATTCTCAGTGTGTTCCTTGAGCTATTCGAGATCGATGGAGATCGAACTTAGTTCCATGAGAAGGACGACTTACCGACCTTTTGCATTTCTCGAGCTCTCCAAATATGAGTTTGTTTGTTTTTTTCCTTTCGCTTAGTACAGATGTGCGGTCTGTTGTTGTCTATTGCCGGCGGAATATGTGTCTTATAAACATCATATTCACCGATATCTTCCTTTAGAGTTCATTCTTTTCAGCGTAACTCTTGAAAATTTCACATCGATAATATTTTGTAACTTGATTGCTTCTGGGTTCAGGCTAGAAGATTGCAAGGAACATCCTAAAGGTCTTTGGAATCTCGTTATTGGGAGCTCTAAAGCTCGAGGGGTTTTCGCGTTTGAGTTGCCTGGTCCAACTTTGTCCAGTCCGCCGATACTCAGGCTGCAGTTGATTGATCCTGATCAAGGTGGTTCTTGGATGTCTCTCCGGTCTTGAAACGTTCGGATCTGGAAATGGTAAATTTGGGAGCATCTGGAGCTCCTTGGCGGCTTGATCATGTTCGTGATTTGGTCGACGGAAGAATAATTATCCTCATATCAAAATACGTTAACCAATTTGGTTAATCGCATGTCGGTCGAGATAGTCGTGGTTTAGAGCTCGTGGGTACAAGTTCTTCTTTTCTGGAAAGTGGGGAAGATCCTCGGTTTTGACCAATGAAAAGACCCAATCGTTTTAGGAATTAATCATAAACAAATGACATTTCTTGTTCTCGTTGAACATATCCATGGTGGAGAACCGTTTTATCATTATATAAATATAATGATAATGGTCTTTAACAGCTAGTGCTTTTCTTCTTTGAAAAGTAGAGAAGTCAACTTATGGAGAGGTGTCTACCTATTAGCTCTCGAGCTTTTGGCGGGCTCCACTTCTTCCCTTCCATCAAACGGTGGTGATAGTGTTCATGGTTTCTTCGGTAGTGTAGCTCCTCCGCCTGATAAACCATGGATTTGATCCACTTTTATCCATGATTTATAAGTGGTTTAACTACTAATTATTATATTATAGAGTCTATTTAGAATATTTATAGGATCAGAAGTGATTTGGAGATAATTGACGATTTTGGAGCATTTTGGAGATATTTGGAGTAAGCACCCGAGATGACCATCGAGCTCGATGGTCGAGCTCGACCATCGGTCGATATTGAAGAGGAATAATCGATCGATGTTCATGTCTTGACATCGATCGACAGCGAAGCGCGCATAAAGTCTTTTTGGTCACAACCGACTTGAAGCCCAAGTCTTCATCAATTTACAAGATTACCCCTGACGAGTTTTAACCAAATTATATAAGCTTTGCCACCATGTTAGAGGCAAAGTGTGCTTTCTTGTTTTATTACTTTTACAGCAAGGTTTTCTAGGATTTTGATAGATTGGAGAGAAGATCTAAA
>NC_027749.1:37818305-37844597 GCF_000695525.1 Brassica oleracea var. oleracea
TTGTGGTAATTGTCATTAGGATTGTTCATTAATGCATGTTTCTGAATTAGCTACCTAGAACTTGCCCTAGGATTGATAGATAAAAGCGAGAGTTTCATTCTCATCCTGAAAACATTCTAACTGAGCTAAGTTTCTTGCTATGAGTAAGGCGAGAGCTGATCTAGTGAGCTTAGTAAGCTACCATTCAACCCATGCGTAAAGCTTAACTAGAAGCGCGTCGATCGATATCATTATCGAATAATCGATCGACGGAGCGAATGGTGAATCGATCGATATCCCTAAAGGATCATCGATCGACACTTTCTAATTGATCGAAAAACGATAGTTGAGATCATTAGATCTAGTTAATAGACAAGTCCAAACATGCGAAAGCTGATAGAATTGTTGACTAAGTAGTTGAGCTTTACATTATCATGCATGCAACTCATTAGGCATCTGTAGGATTATAATCCCAAGTTTCCTGAATAAAACCCTTAAGTCTAGCTATTACTTTTTAAGCACCAAAACCTCAACCAATCAATTGAGCAAACACTTGCTTGATAAAAACTGCAATTTACATTTAAATCATTAAAACATCCTGCTTAACAAATCATATTAAATTTCTTAGGTTCTCTAGCTCCCTGTTAATTTGATCCCTAAGTACTAAAACTCGACCTCTTATTTGAGAGAGTATAAATCACTCCTTAGGGTAATTTGAGCGGGGTCAAATTTGGCGCCGTTGCCGGGGAGCTTTGATCGCCTATTCAATCTAATTTTTGTTAAGTTTCTGACACAAAATCTTTTCTTGGACTTTCAGGTACATGCCCAGCAATACTAGAAGTAACAAGGAAACTCAACTGCTATTCTCACCAGATCCTGCAAGTTTGGAGCGTTCAATCCGCAAAGAAGCGCGCTCCTCATCGATCGACAACAACAGCTGTTTGTCGCTCGATTTCGTTCAATCACCGTTGAACCAGACACTAGTCCCGTCGACCGATACTCGCTCACAACCGTCAACCGAAGACACTCATCTTCCATCAACCGACATCGTCCATCCGACATCGATCGATACTCCATCCCGGACATCGACCGATACTGAGCCACGAGACATGGTTGCGACTTTGATACTTGTACGAGATGAGAGAGGAAACCTGCATGACCAGGAAGGTCATCTGCGTAATGCAGCAGGTCAGAGGATAGATTCTCAGGGTGCTGCATTCCCTGAGTCTGATGCTAATGCTACAGGAACTACTCTACCTGTAGATGAGGCTGCGCGACCCAAAACATTGGCTGACTACAACCATCCAGATCAGTTCTACACCAACAGATCAGCCATTCATCCTCCCACTATTCAGAGGGATTTCGAGTTGAAGGCCAGATTCAAGTCTTATCAGAGATGTCCACACCATTGATTCAATAAAGTACAACTGCTCAGTACTTTTTACAGAGGCATCACGGTGCAGTACCAGATGGCTCTTGATGCTTCCAGCAATGGGAACTTCAACACCAGGAATCCAGAGGAGGCAGTGAAGGTCATTGAAAACCTAGCATCTAGCAACATCACCAAAAACACTGATTTTTAGAGGAAAAGTCTGCCACCATCCTTGGGAATGATCAGATGGATGAGGTCAAGGCAAAGCTGGACAGTGTTCACAAGCTTCTTAGGAAGCAGGTCTGCTTGGTTGAAGATGCAGAAGCTGTAGACACAGAGGGTAGAGCAGAGGAAGAAGAAGATGTGAACTTCATTGGTGGAACTGGATTCCAAGGTTCTGGAAATCAGGGGGGAAACATAAATTCTTATGGAAATAGGGGTAATTTCAACCAGAGTTCGCAGTACCAGAAACCCTACAGCAACAACAGGAGTTATAAAAATTCCCACTACCAAAAGCCGCCGCCTACTAAAGAGAGCAAGATTGAAGAGATACTTGATAGGGTTCTTGAGGCACAGAAGTGCATGACAGTGGACTTCAATGGGAAGATTGATTCTGTCTACACCAACCTGAACACAAAGCTTGAAACTTTGAGCACTCATCTGAAGAAGCTGGAGATGCAGGTTGTTCAGACAGGAGAAGTTGTTAAGTGGCAGGAAGCCTTGACAAGAGGGGTAGGAGATGATGTGATGAAATACTACGTGAATGCCATCATTAAGGATGATTTATGGCAAGTGGTGAAGAAGAGAAGCTGCAAGAAGGAGATTTCGAAGTAGAAAGTCTGATGAGCTTCGGCGGATCGCACTGGGGTCGATCGACGCCAGACCATGAACATCGATCGACGGTCCCCAAACCAAATCGATCGATAGGATCTCCAGAGCATCGATCGATGACACCTACAGAGTCAACCGCATCTTGCAATATCGTGAGGATTCTAACTCACGAGGAGTTCGCAACAAAACACCCACATCCGCCCAACCCTGATAACGTAAGAATCGCTCGACATGCCGCTACCCCCATCGATCGACAAACAGATGTCGACATCGATCGACAACCGACATCGTCCATCGATCGACGAGCACCTATTACGTACCGAGTGCAGATGTCAAAGATAGATGTTGCACATCTTAATGCACTTAGGGCCAAACCTAAACCTTCAGACAACCCACTAGAGACCGTCAGGATACCTTCAGATGATGGAGAAGATTCGATGGACGTCGATAGGGTTTCTATGGGAAGAACCCTAAGGAAAAGAAAGGAAAAAGTGGAGAAGCATCTGAAGAGGGGGACCAATGATAATGAAAAGGAAAGTTTCCGAAAAAGAGTCTTCATGATTCCTATAGATAAGTCGTTCGAGGAGGCTTATTATACTCACAGATTGTGGATGTTCTTCAGAGAGACAAAGGAGAAAGAAGAAGACATCAAGAGAATGTTCCGTGAAGCTAGAGAAAAGATGAGGAAGAGGGTTACATTGAAGAAGAAGAATGATCCTGGGCAATTCGCAATACCATGCACGGTGAAGAGTATTGAGTTCCCACATGCTTTGTGCGACACAGGAGCATCAGTCAGCATCCTACCTAGGATTATGGCAGACCCTGCAGAAATAGGAGTAGTAGCAGTAGTCGCGGGTGTCGAAAGAATAAGGGAATCAATGCTGTCAATCGGAACAACTGGTTGGGCTACACCTTGTTTGAGGAGTTAGTTTCTTGATTCTTTATCTCCGGTATCTGCTCTAGAAAGAGTTTCAGTGCAAACTCTTCTCATACTATCAAGCCGGAATAACTCGACTGTAAGGAGAGGTTTAAATAACTCGTGGAACCTTCTACTCTCCTTTATCAGTATCATTTCGTTGGACCTCTTCTTTTTAAGAGATAGGGGCTACATTTTCTATTCCCGCCGCTTTTGTTGTATCGCTAAAATGCGGCCTATGCCACTATTATGGTTTTTTTCTGTTTTGTGATTGGAAGCTTTTAATGAAGAAATCCTTCTGTTATCGGGTATACCAAAGGGATGTCTCAACTGATGAAAAGTCTGGCATAAAAAAATATTGATACACTCCTACTTGTTGTAACTAGTTTACTCATGTTACATCCTTTGAAGCGGCATAAGTCTTGTTTTTTTGTGGTTGAGCCAAGCATAAAATAAGCTTTTTCTTTGTATCTCATCTTCCTCTGAGTGTCATTGTAAGCTTCGTTGATGAAGATATCTCTTCTTGCGTATTTGTAGGACGGTCTTTTAAATGCGATTGGGGAGTTAAATATCTACGTTGTTGTAAAAAACTTCTGTTCTACTCAAGCATGAAACTAAATTTTGAATTTGGTACGAGCTCGAATTATCAATATTGTATATGAGATCCATCTAATGGAGCAGTATGGTGATTGATATTAATGGAGCCAACAATTCAGTTCTTCAAAGGTGGCATGAAGAAAGCAGAGCTGTAGGCACAGATGTAATAAAGCTGAGGAGTATCATGGAACATATCTACAGGAGACTCGTAGCACTTATTTATCAATCAATCTTACATGATTTTATGTTGTATATTATTAAACTCATCCATCTATTGGAGTAGATAATGATTATCTCTAAATTATACCTATCTAGGATGATTATAACTATGTTGTAATTATCCTATGTAGTTATAGTTGGATAATCTGTAACAAACTCTTGTATAAATATGTATATTGACTACCAAGGAAATACACAGTTTACATCTGTCTTCTCAAAATACCTTTTCTTTCTCTCGATAATTGCTAATAGAGTCATCAACTACAGCCGAATCGGCTCTGGTGCTCAACATCACCAAAAACACCCTCGTATCTCTAAAATGTCTAACATCACAAAGAGAATCCTTGTTCTCTTTTGCAATTCAGTGTTCGAGTTTCTTTGGTTTATGGAAAATATGAAAGCACTGGACCAAATTAGAATGGCCCAAAGTAACAGAGTCGGGCTGCTCATCAACAAGTGGGGGCCTCGCATTTGGCTGAACCGAATCAAGGTTTAACCGAAAAGGACACTTCATAAAAATTAGTACTGAAGTGAAGAAAACAAATATGTATATGCAACAAACTACAAAGGGAGTTAGATAACGAGTAGGACAGGATTTGACCGGTATTGTACACACGGTTTTTACAGCTTCATACAGAGACTAACAATCATTCATCAATGAGAACATATATTTTATATGCAAACTCATGTTTCTGTTTTATTCTTTTGTCCGGGCTATCTTTGTATCGTAACACTTATGATTGGAGAGTACCAAATTAAGGAAAACAAAAAAAAAATGCAAATTTTAGATTAATAGTGATATTAATATTATTGAATTATTTTTTTTTTGACAAAAAATATTATTGAATTATTGACTGATAGATAAAAGGAAATTAGGAATAGTGTCTTATTCTTTTTAAATAAAAAACCTTATATAGTATTTCTTAGCATTTGATTATCAAATATTTCTTCTTAAACAAAAAATGCCCATTGCTAAAAAACAAAAAAAAAAAGCCCTTGCATCACTATTTTTCACGTTTTGCTTAGTGTGTGGTTTTCAAGTTTCTGGTAAAACATCATATAAAGGAAAGTCGGAAACCATATGTCAACTTACAACAGTTTATGAAACTAATCATTACCATTTGTGTATATTTAAAAAGAGAAATAAATATTGGAGTAAACCTATATTATAGAATTATTATATTTTCTTTTGGAAAAAAAATAGCTAAAACATTGAAGATGGTGTAAAAAATTGCATTATTATTATCTTAAACAACAAAAATGAAAATAAATGGGTTGAGAGCGATAAGAAGAAGGTGGGGAATGGTCAATGGAGAAGGACAATGATTCGGCCCTCTTTTGTTCCTTCAGTACTTTTTTTTTATCTCAGTCTCTTTTAATTTTCCAAATCTCATCTCTCATTTTTTTTTTCATTTTTTTTTGCTATTCATAGCAAAAACAGGATCCATAGTTATGCTTACATATGAACTTGATATCTAAATGATAAATTATGTGATAAATTGTATACCGTTATGTAACTATTTATGAAACGCAAAATAATAATAATTCAGGATGGCTTTCTTAACTTCTGAGTAGTTCTATGTTTGTTATAGATTTTCTTCTTTTTTTTTGCTAAAGTTATAGTCATATAGATATCATGTGAATTTGCAATGCTCCTTCTATTGGTGGAATTGCGGATGAGTTGTATCACATATGGTAAAAGAAAAGTTGGCAATTAGAGGGGTAAACAAACCTGAATCAAATATCGAGATTGTTGGAAGTATTTATGACTAGATTTGGTCCGAATAATTAATTATTATCTGAATCGATTCGTAACCATTTGGATATTCGGTGTTCTCGATATCCGAATATTTTTATGTTTGAATCAGATATTCGATTTGATTCATACAAATAAAATTGAAATTAAAAATAAATAAAAAATCTAAAGATAATATAAAATAATAATATTTTACTACAAAAATTAAAATATTTACTTTTAAAAATTCTAATAGTAATATAATAAATAAACAAATTATAAAATTATATAAAATATAACATTTATAACATTTATATGTATATATAATTTTTATTTTATATAACAGATCGGATTGGAATATTTTTTTTTTAAATATTAGTATTTATAATCTGATTCATTTTTTTACGGATGTTGTATATTATTATTTGATTTAATTCGTAAAGTTACGAAAATTCAGATTCAGTTTGAATCGAAACAAATAAAGAAAGTAACCTACATGCGTCAATAATGTTATATTTGTTTCCGTTACATATTATATATATATATATATATATATATATATATATATATATATATATTTCTATGTCATTTTCACACAATTACATTATACTCTTATAGCAATTAAGATTGAAGATACCATCCTATGTGTTGTCATATCACATAAGATTATGTCATTCCACAAATATATTTGATAAAATAATTATACACTCAGTTTGTCTTCTACTTGATTGTGATGATTTATTGTGAAGGTTCTTAATAATCCTCCGAAACTAACTGTTTCAATAATCCTTCGAAATTAACTGTCCTCAGTCTGATAAATTTAACAGATATGTAGATGAATCTCTATAAACTTTCTGATAATTAAATCAAGAACACTATCACCATTTAAACCTTTGAACTCTATAATCAAGAAGACAAAACAAGATCGGTAAAAGGCCAAAAGGACTGACAAGTGTTATCAATAATGAGAGTGATCTTTTAGAGCAGTGAGTCAGATCCATCAAATGCATAACACTATTCTCTCTCTCTCTCTCTCTCTCTCTCTCTCAGAAGGTCCCATCTAGAAAAGAAAGGCTAATAGATTGCCAGATTCTGCAGGGAGTAAATGGCCAGCTAATTTTTCTTTCTATGGCCTCTCTGCGCCACCACATTTTTCTTCCTTATATTACTATTTGCCTCTATAAAAATTATTAAAAAAGAGGAACTACTCCTTGCAATTACCTATGGGAAATTTATAAAACCATACATTTCTTTAAAATTAGTATGGAAATGAACTTTTCAGCACTATTCTAGAAAATTAAAACATCAACAAGATTTTGTACATATTATAAGAGTATATTTTACATATAAGCTCAAACATATCATACGTATATATAGAGAAAATGACTATTAGATTCTTTTTAAGTCTCATGAATTATATGCTTCCGGAGTTCTTTTTTATATACATCAAAATATAATATTGATTAAATTTACGGAAAGAGATTTCAGAAGTGAATTTTTAAGTCTTGTATATGCATGTTTCCCTTGTTGACATAAATCCCTTTATTTCCGTTTGCAATTGTTATCTCCTTGAAGTAAGTTTGCTTTCTTCATCGGAGCTTTTTGTATATCTTATTGTATCTCAAAAACAGGGGTTTTTCACATTTATAACTAAGGTGGATAGTCAGTGTCATGCGCATAGAGGGGACATCCTAAGAAAACTCGATAAAATCAAAAACCTCGATAAAATAAATAAAAATATTTTGAATTGCTCATTGATTTACTATTTTTCTCTATGGTTTGGAATGGGCAAAGTAGTTCAACAAAATGCAGATCAAACAAGAATGCAGATCAAACGGAACAAATGCAGATAATGCAAAACAAATGCAGATCTAACTATTTTAATAAATTATTATATTTAAATAAATGATGATTTTTTCAATAAAAATTAAATATCTAAACAGAATACAACTGATTATAAATACGTAATTATAAATAGCCGTTCTTTTGTCAGCTTTATAAATAACCGTTAAATATATATAAGTATAAGTAATAATATGAAAGTATATGCATGAATTAATTAAACTAATTTATATAAAAATATCAATAACTCTTTAAAAATGTTATACATGATTCTTACTAATATTATTTTTAAAGGATACAATTATATATATATATATATATCACTTATTAGAAATTAATTGATCTAAAATAACAGTTACATAAAAATAAGAAATGAAAATATTAAATAATACTTTTTAAAATATAAAAACTAATTAAACACAAGATACATACTATTGTATAAAAATATAAAAATCATCTAAAACTATTACAAAATGAAAAAGTACTAACTTTAGTTTCGAGAGATGCTTGAATTAATAAAGTCACATGACATAAGACTATTCATTGCAAATAAATTTTAAAAGAAAACAAAGCATTGTCGAAAAAAGAACAAAGTATTTATTGGGCCTTTACTCCCTCCCGCACCTTTTCTCTTGCATTCGAAGGACACATCATTTTGAAGACCAAAGATAATCTGTGAGCAGTTCAGTCATTATTATTATTTTTTTTTAGTTCTGCATTAAAAATCATGAATGGACAATAAAATGCAGTTTTATCTGCAAACTAAATATTTGCATTTTATCTGTGTACGTTCTGCACCCCATTCATAGCCTATATAATTACGTGGGTCTGTAAGAGAGTGAAGCCTACACATTACAAAAATCGACATCATATCGACATCATGTAGGTTCCATTTACATTAATGATTGAGTAAATGGTCAAAACCTTATATCATATCATATGCCTTAACTCTATCTCACTTTCTTGTGGAACAAATATTCCAAAATGAAACTCATAGCTATAGTTGTTTATAATCAAAACCCTATTACCGTTATAAAGATTTGATTTAAGCAGGTTGATACAAAATTCCTCAACAAGCAAACATTTATCTTGTTAATAGGTGAGGGGAATGTGGCGCCAAATGGACAATAATAAACAGATTGTGTGGTGTAAAGTGATAAGTTTTCTGGACAATGATGGTTTTTATTCACAAAGAATTCAACTCCCAAGATCATGTAATCGATGAATATACAACGGAATCTATCGCCTTTACATGCAGAATGTGAAACTTTAATTTGAGCCATATAGTGCATGATAACCCTACAATTAACGGATGTTATGTTTGCAACTTACTATTGTCAATTAGTGAAGAAAGTGTCAACGACGAAAGAAGGGTTAGCTTTTGCGTCTAATATAGAAGAAATCCCATGATTCAAGACGTTCATTCCTCAGTTCACTATCCAACATATTTCAATAGCGACAAATACAATGGAGGACAAACTTGTACATAGTAGTCGGTGTTCCCACTCAATTTGTGTACTTTGTGGGTTTTATAACACCTACATAAGTTTTTAAAATGGTGTCTAGTTGGAATCAGGCTACTTTTATCTTGATTTTTGTTGTCAAAATTTTTTGAAATCTTTGATGTTTTCAAGTGCGACCAACATTTTTAAATTTTACCTTTATAACATTTTATTGTGTATACATTTTTATTCATGCATTCCACTGCAATAATTCTTAGTACTTACGCTTTTATAGGAAAGTTTTGCATTCGTTGATTACATTATATAGTGTTGAAGAATTACTAAATCATTGATTTTAGAAAATGTACTGAAAATTCTACATAAAAAAGAATCTAAAGCATGTTAAATTAACTCTTTGTAGAAAAATATATTATTTCCAACGGAAATTAAACTTTACAACTAATGCTTAACTAGATGTTTTCATGCACCATGTGCAGAAATAATTTTTTAGAATTTTAATTATATTTGAAAATATTTTTTAATTAGATTTTATTATTTCCTTACAATATTTTATTTTATTTTAATTATATGTAAAAGTCAAGATAAAAATAATTTATATTTAAATTTATATGTATAGTATATATCTATATATTTAAAATTATAATCTTGGAAAGATTTTGTTTCTATTTTTTTGTTAAAAAAATCTGTAAAAATAAGAGAAAATTTTGTTAGGTATATAACTACCAATACCTAAAACAAATAATATTTCTAAAATTTGTAGATATTAAAATAAAACTAATGGTATTGGTACTAAAAATTACAATTTTTTAAAAAAAATTCATAAAATTTTAAAGATTTTTTTAGTAATAAAATTATAAAATAGAATTAAATAATATTTCGAAAATTGTAAGATATTATTATATTTCTATTTCTACTATTATATTATTTATTATTATATTAATGATGATTTATGAGTTATGATCATATTTTTAAAAAATTACCAAAAATATAAATATTTATTAAATGTAAATATTCATATTACAATTAGATTCAAGTCATATCATTATTGTTAGTATGTCATGTCATTAATTTTGTTTCAAAATCATTGTTCTGATGACAAATGACAAATCATTTCTCGAGTAATATCCAAGGAATATAACTTGGAGATCAAACCAAATTGTTTACTTAGAGAGTGAATGGTAAAAGTGAGAGTAAAATAGAATAAATGAAATGGTTGAAAAGAGAGTAATATAAAAAAATGTGGAAAGTGGAGAGAGAATAAAATCCAGCACAAATCATATTTTCTTTTATAAATTCTAGAGTAAAAATTAGAGAGCATTTTACTGAATGCACAGAGAGTAGCTGAAAAGGTAAAAGTTAGTAGTTAACCTGATTGGTATGTTTTTGGGTGAACATAGAGTAAATGTAAATTTAGAATAAATATTTACTCTAAAAGTACAATACAATCAAAGCCTTAGAGCATGATTATCCAGGGTTTTTAGTGGGTTTCTTAGTACGTGAGTCCCCACAAAACCCTTAAGGATCGGTTACAAAAACTACTAATTAAGAACCGATCTTAGTGAGTTTCTTACACTGTTCGCGGATCCCACTGACACGTGGCGGCCCGCGATTGGTTTGTTTTTTATTTTTATTTTTTTTTTTTTTTTTAAACTAAGAAACCCATTAGGGTTAATCATGGCCTTAGTATGCTTCCTGGAAACCGGTGCTTTATAACTAATATTTTTTTTATTTTATTCTTTCGTAAGCTTAATATAACTGCTATCTCTTGCATTTTCTCCTCTTTTGGCATATTTTATTTACAATAGTCCGACGTTAATGCCAACAATAAGAAATGAAAAGACAAAGAATTTGGCGTTAATATTAATGTTACGTTGGATGGAGATGGTATGGTACAGAGTAGGACGAGGGCCGAACGGAATCTTATATATACATTATCGCATAACTAAATAACGTTTTATATAGATATTTTCGACGATAGAGAAAGGTATCTTAGTGGACTGCAGCTAAAGGCTATATGACTAACACCCACACCTTACTGTTTCCAATCTGATCGACTACCTCGAACCTCTTCTGCCTTAAGTACAGACTGTCCAGGTGATGCTTATCCAAGGTCATATAAATATGTAGAAATGTATTAGTGTATGGAGTATATATATATATATATATTTGTTAAATTTTCATTCAACACTAACTTTTTTCAACTATCCATTAAGTTAAACAAAATTGCAGTTAATAATTAGACTATAAGACCGGAAACCTTAAAATAAAAATGATATTTCTATAAGAAGTAGATAATATTTTCATATCATAATTTCTTTTTTATAAGAGGTAAAACTATTATGTTTGGAGTAACTCTCTTGTTTTTTCCAAGCCGAATAAGCAAAATCAGCTTTTCTATCTCTCTCTGATAAAATATCATCTAGCATTAATTTTTATAAACTTAGAAATATTTTCAAATAATTCACAAAAACTCGCAAGAAACAAGTAATCGAGTGAGACAAGTAATTTGCAAGTAACATATTTTTTGATAAATACTCGAAATAACATGTATTTGTTTCGACAAGTCAAGTACAAATTCAAAAACTCATTACTCGCATAAAGCAAATCAAATATCAAGTATACGTCAAATAAAATAGAAAGTACTGGGCGGGCTTGCACGTTGCCCTAACACAGATATTTAACCCACGAGATATATGTAATAAATTATAACTTTCAAACTTACTTATAAAAGATGAAATTATCTAATGTTTAAGAAAAAACTAGCTTGTCTATCAAATTCTTAATTATATCCACTAAATTAATATATACAGTCTCAATATGTATTGAGAGGACATCTATCGATCTTAGACATGTCATAACCCATACTAGACCCTTCATTTGTGTAGAATGCCGAGAGATTCATGCGATAGCCTTGGATACTGAATAGTTCTTCTCCCAAATGATCTTTGGTGGATCCACCCTAGGCAACTTGGCTCTTTATACATGTAATACTTCATTCGTCGACAATGGCAAACTCTTGAATCTAGTTTGAATATGTAATCAAATCACAACCAGTTTATTTAATAGTATATTTTCCTGATTTAATATAGTTTAAACCTTATCCATCCAGTAATAATTTTTAACTAGGTTTCAACTCGAGGAACAGGGATATCCTCTGGTTAGAAGTATTCACTAACGAGTGGAATGTTTTACTCATTTATACCCTGTTTGATGAAGAAATCGACAAGCAGTTGGGGTGTCTAAATCTATTTGGGTAGAAGGTGTTGCTGGATGGACGTGAGTGTTGAGGATCCAAGGTTCACACCAGAGACTAGTCTTGAGTCCAGATCCGATATGATTTTCCTCATTTTGAGTTTCATGAAAGGATCTGCAGCCATTCAAAAAAAGGTGAGTAGGCCTCATCGATCATTAAGGAGACAAGCGGTTATAATATCTTCTCGGAAATAAATAAAAATATACGTTAAAAACATATATATATATAATACCCTAGTTTCTACAAAACTATGGTATATATGGAAAACATAAAATAGGTAATTTAATCAGATATGTTATTAAAACTGATATTTTAATTACGTCTGACAGAATTTTCTAACTAAACACCTAAACAAAACAATTTAATAATATTTAATTTATTAAAAATGGTTTTAACACCGCATAAATAAAGATAATATATTTGAAATATTTCTAGTGATTTTTAGAATAGAAAATATTTTGCATTTTACCAAATAGCATACCAACTACATGATAAAATGATATCTTCAATAAAAATATGATAAGCTATGAATGTTGGCGTAAAATATTATATAATAAGTTATGTTCTCTTAATATAAATTAATATATATTTAGATTTTCATATACTAAAATAAATAATTAAAACTTGACTATAAATAATTTTATGATTAATAACTTTTAAAATTATAAACTAATAATAATTAAATAAACTCAATTTTAAAGCTCTTACAATATTTTATCATCAAAAATATAACACATCAAAATTCTCAAAATTACATTTGAAAACAGTTTTAAAAAATATTTATCTATTGGGAATAGAAAAAATTTTATATTCTACAATATTTTATTTTTAAAAAAGGAAACGTGATGAGTGAAGTGGCATGGACTTGAGAGAGTCTGAATGGGAACCCATCTCTCTGCCTTGTCCCTTATGCCTCACTCATTAATAAATAACGAGAGTTAATTATTCATAAACCATCTTTTAAAAATAAGTTAATTATTCATCTAGATCCTAAAAGTTTTAAAGGTTTTTTGTAAATATGACTCAAAACTCAAAGTAAAATACAAAACTAACCCTTGATTTTTCAGAAACTTTCATTTGCCGTATTCACTCTAATATTTTGGATTATTCACGAAAATATCATTATTTTTTTATTTTTTCCGAAAATAATTATTTTACTCTATCATCCTCATCTTCATCAAGTATTTACAATATTAACATTGCCATGAATACACAACTACCATGAACAACCAATTTGAAGCTCTTAGTGCACCTAAAAATCATTTTTCACTCCTCCTATCTCATATTCTTATGCACTAAAACAACATCTCGTTCACTTTCTTTTTATACTCATCCAAAAACTTCAAGATTTTGATTCTAAACTTTTTAAGATTCATAGAGCCAATCAAGCTCATGATTCTAGATCATTAATAAGTGGGTCCCTTTGGTGGTGAACTTTTGTGTGGTTGGAGAAGCTAAGAAAGTTATCTCACTCGTTGAAGCTAAAAAATCAATTTTTTTTTTTCAGATCTGTCCGTCAGAAGACTTCCATGTAAGCCTTTTCCGACGAGAAGATTTACACAGAAATCTTTTGGTCAATGCATATGTTAGTTTTGCAATTGAATTTCTGTGTGTTTTTAGAGAAGACTTTGCTGGAAGTCTTCCTACTTTTCTGTGTTAACAAAAAATATCGAAAATACCAAAGAAGACTTCCAGGTAAGTCGTCTATGATAAACATGTTAGTTTTGTAATTGACCGGATTGTGTCAGAAATTTGACTTTCTCTAGACGACTTACAGGAAAGTCGTCTGCCAGAAGACTTCCATGTAAGTCTTCCGAACTCTCGGTGCAAGTCGTCTCACTGTCGATGAAAGTTGTCTCAGGTTACTTTTGCAACTGAAAAATAAAACTTAAATATTTAGTTTTAATTAGATGACTTCCATGTAAGTTTCCGGGAGATGACTTACCTGAAAATCTTCCAGAATTTTCTTCCGAGATTCTGGTCAAACCTTGTTTATCACAGAAGACTTTCGTGTAAGTTGTCTACCGGAAGACTTACATGGAAGTCGTCTACCAGAAGACTTAAATGGAAGTCGTCTAATTAATATTAAATATTTAAGTTTTGTTTTTAATTGCAAAATTAACTTGAGACGACTTACATGAAAGTCGTCTAATTAAAATTAAATATTTAAGTTTTATTTTTCTGGTAGAAGACTTCTTTGTAAGTCGTATAGACAAAGTCAAATTTCTAACATAATCCAATCTATTGCAAAACTAACATGTTTATCGTAGACAAATTACTGGGAAGTCTTTTCTGGTATTTTCGAGATTTTTTCAAATACAAAAGTAAGCCATATTTAGAAAGAAAGATTTACAAAGAAGTCTGCTGTAGAGTATACTTCTCTGGATGCATTCCTTTGTAAGTTTTCAATTGCAAAAATGACCTAAATGGAAATCTTCCTAGAAGTCATCTGGCGGACGACTTCCTAGAAATCGTCTGGTGGACGAAGGGAGAAGACTTCCCCAGAAGTCTTATACGTTAGTTTTTGTAAAACTTGTATTTTCAACTTTAAGATATATTTTCTAACTTTCAAAAGTGTTAAGTAACTTCAAGAATATCAAGTCATATGGTTTAATGTGTTTTCTTAGATCATAAGATAAACTTTTTTAACTTTCATGAGATTTAAAATTTTAATTTTCACTTAAAATTTGAGTTTTTCGCTTAAATTTTAATTTCCCGATTAAATTTCTCCCTTATATTTTAATTTTTCAATTGGAATTTAAGTCTTACGAGAAGTCTTCTGAGAAGAATTCTTCCAGAAGAAATCCCAGAAGTCTTCCGGAAAACTTCTGAGAAGATTTATAGTGATATTTTTATATGTTTGAACTAATGCAATGTTTGATCTTTTGTGAATTTGACTAAGTTTTCTTGAGAATTTTTCTCTCTTAATTGTAGTAAATTTGACTAATTTTTTGTGTTACTGTGTTTTGCTATTGAAGTTGTATCAATAACTTAAATAATGTCAAGTAATTTTGGAAAGATAATATTGTAGACATGAACATGTTTACCAAAAATTTTCATTAATATGTTTTCAAATTTACAAAAGAATTCATAACTAAAAGAGTATACCCACAAATCACAAATAGACCATAAACAAAACGATTATGATCATTCCTCCACAAAAACAAGCTTGGACTCCACTTGACATGAGAAAAGACTTTGCTAGAAGACTACCAGGAAATCTTCTGGTGCATTAATTTTAAAAGATTTCTGAGAAGAACATGCATATCCTAAAGCATTCAAATGGCTTCAAAATATAGAAAAGCTTCAAAAATAAGGTAATAGCTTAAAACAACAAAAAAAGTTTTCAAAAGGTAAGAACTTTAGCAACAAAAGGTTACCAAATGAAAAAAAAATGATTGAAGGATCTACCTTTAAATGATTGGAAGATGAAAACCATTTAATGAAAGCCCTACAAAACAAGATGAATTAGTGAGAATGACTTGAGACAAAAAAAAAAAGATAAATTGATATAAAGTTAGGTGTTTTCAAGTTCTAAGAGATCAGAGAGAGGTTGGAGAGTTTTAGTTTGTGAAAAATGTAAGAGCTTTAAGCAACTAAAAGTTACCAAATGAAAAATTATTAGACATAGAAACTTACCAAAATATTTAGATATGTTATGAAAGAGGAGACGTAGGAGAAAACTCCGCTACAAGTCTAGTGTAATAAATGTTAAAAAAACATGTTTTTTTAAGAATCAAGCATATGCAATATCATTCAACTGACTTCAAAACATAGAAAAACTTCAAAAATAAGGTAAAGAGCTTAAAACAACCAAAAGAATTATCAAAAGATAATAGATTAAAGAGACAAGAGGTTAGCAAATGAAAAATATTATTTATAGATCTATCTTTAAAGGAGTGGAGATGAGAACAATGTAATCAAGAACTTGCAAAAATAAAATAAATCAGTGAGAAGACATGAGATAACAATAAATTGATATAAAGTTTGGTGTTTTTAAGTTCAAAGAGATTAATTAGAGAGAGGTTTGAGAGCTTGAAAATGAGAAACATTACATTTTTGTTGAAGTCATTTGAGATGACGAGAGATAATGTGTATTTTCTTTATATAGAGAGACAAAATTCTAACAAGGTTAAATATTTTCGATTTAGAAGACTTTCAAATAAGTCTTCTAATAGAAGATTTCATAGAAGACTTATTTGAAAGTCTTCTAGACCCTAAAATTACTATTCACCCAGAAAACTTCCGCAGTAGTCTTCTAATACATTATTTGTTGGAAGATTTAAGTCACGTAAACCCTAAACTCAATAGAACTAACTAACTAGAAACACACAATTCATAAAACTTAAAATAACCTTTAAAAGTGTTTGATTTACACAAAACTAAACTCATATAAGTCACAATTTATTTTTTCAGGAAACAATAATTAACTTCCAAAATCTAACCATAAGAATACATACAATACTACAATATATGTTACCAAACCCTTAACTAAGAAATATCATGACACACTACATTCACTCATCTATGTTGAAAACAATTCAATTTTACTAGATCTTAATTTATATCATTTACAAATGTTTATAAATACATGATTTTAATTTTTTCCCCGTCAATTTTTTTTTATAAAATTTTTAAATTATTTTTAAGATCTACTTCGGGTACCCGTTCGGGTTCGGTTCGGGTTTATTTGGTTTCGGGTTTTCGGGGTTAAAGATTTCAGCCCCATTCGGATATTTCTAAATTTCGGTTCGGGTTCGGTTCGGGTTCGGATAACCCATTTAAATGATTTTTAAAATTTTAAAATTCAATATATAGTTTAAATTTCTCAAAATCTGTAAATAAAATACTATATTACATATAAATTTGAATAACATATGTCAGAATACCTAAACTTAACATATAAATTGGTTTGGTTTGAATATTTTGATAGAGAATCAGTAGATATTTCAACTATTTTGGTGTTTTGAGTATATTTTAGCTATTTTAGAAATTTACTTTTGGCTATTTGTATATATTTTCAAGTATTTTAGACAACTTAAAAGTATCTTATATATTTTGAATGTTTTTAATATACATTAAATCTAAAAATAATTAATATATTTAGATATATAAATCTATTTTGGATACATTCGGGTACCCGAAATACTTCGGTTCGGGTCGGTTTCGGTTCTCTGGATACCGAAATTTTGAACCCGTTCGGATATTTAATCAATTTCGGTTCGGGTTCAGTACTACTTTTTTTGGATCTGGTTCGGTTCGGTTCTTCGGATTCGGAGTTTTTGCCCAGCCCTAATCTACTATATGAAAAGACTTCCTGGAGAAGACTTACAGAACCTTTTAAAAACCTTAGAAGACTTTACGGAGGTATATTCGTAAAAAATGAATTCTAGTTTTTTTGTTTGATTATAAACAGATAGTTGTAATTTCACTAGTTTTTTTGCTACTTTTGCATTTGATTTAAGTTTAGGTATACTTTTAACGTTAAAATCAAGTTTTGAGTTATATTTGACAGATTTCCCAAGTTTTAAACCATCAACTTTTAGTCTAGCATTGAAAAATTGTATCCTCATACTATAAAAGTTCAAACCATGGCTAGTAGGAGTTGTAGCCATGCAAAAGCATTCCTAACTGAGAAAGGCATTTGTTTTAGGTCCTTCGTATTATGCAAATTTTGATGTTCATAGTTCTAATTTATTTACTATATTGGTAATAATATCAATCATAAGACATTTTAAAATAATAATGTAAATCATCTCTGGTAACTTAAAAACAATATTTAAATTTTATTTGTGACACATATTTGTTAAAAGAAAAAATAAAGGTATCTTTTCATTTGTTTTAGGCTTTCAGAACATTATGTCATTATATTTAAAACGCTTCTATAAAAGTGTTATAGATATCTCAGAAATATAGAAAATGAAACTAAAAATAATTGAAAATGAGTATTTCAGATACTGAAATTTTAGTTTAAATATTTTAGAATATTCTATTTGAGATAGTTTGAGATGAAATTTTAAAATTTTATGATAAATAAAGTAATACTCTCTTTTAGATTTCTTTAATTTATTTATAAAATATTCATAATATAAAAAATATTCTTATAACATTTTTAAGAGTTGACTGAAATATTTCGCCATCACTACTCTTTTTTTTTTTGAAAAAGGGCTTAAATTTTAATATTTTTTGTTTTTAAAATTTGAAATCATATCCCCGAAACCCCACCCCTTAACTCTAAACTCTAAATCCTAAGTCAACTCGGTTCAGGTCATCACTAAATATTTCGCCATCACTACTCTTATGAGTAGATTTTGATATTTGAACAGTTTTAAGATCATCAAGTCTATATATAAGTTTTGTTCACGTGTTGTAATGTTCTCATAAAAAATTGAACCGTTTCCAAATTAATACAGATCATGCTTTCAATTTTTTGTACTCTCAATTGATATCAATAATAAATAATCAACTAATTATTAAAGATATTTTAATAATTTTTGAGAGTTGAGAAAAAAACTATTCTTCAGAAAACAGGAGAAATGATAAAAAAAAAAAAACAAAAATTAATTCAAATACAATTTAATAATAATAATAATTATGACATATGTGCCCGTTTCTTTCTCAAAACACATATATTTTGCAATAGACTTGTCTTTAGAAACATGTATACAGCGCAAGGCCATTGCATTTGCATGTGGAAAGAACATGAACGCAGTCCTGGCAGAGAAAGACACGTGTCAATAGCCCACTTTGCCCTCTATTCTGTGTACGCCAATGGCCTTGTCTGTTGCATAGCTTGTTACAAATATGGAAACCTAATACCAGAAAAATATAGGAAGAAGTGGGCCGACCATGTGCTTTTTTATGCTCATCAATATATGCAGAGACATATTCTTAGATTCACCCCACCTGATTAACCTCTAGTTTGAATAACTAATAGGATTTAATTATTTCATATTCGAAATCTTAAAAAAAAGAAATCAAAATATTCTCAAGTTATATAATGTTTTTAAAATAAAAAAGTAAGAAAAATAAAAAAATAATAGTAATTACAAATTTTTTTTTAAAAAAATACTTTTAACATCATCAGCAAAAAAAAATAAACCTTAAATCATAATCTCTAAATCCTTGGGTATACCATAAACCTTTGGATAAATCCTAAACTATAAATTAAAAACACTAAACGCTAAAACACTCTAGGGTTTGGGTTTAGGATTTAGGGTTTAGTATTTTAGTGTTTAGTCTTTTTGATTTAAAGTTTGAGATTTATCCAAAGGTTTATAGTTTATCCAAAGGTTTAGAGTTTAGGATTTAGAGTTTATGATTTAGTGTTTTGCTGACGACGTTAAAAATATATTTTTTTAATTCTTTTTTTTTGTAATTATTATTATTATTTTTTTTTTATTTTAAAAACATAATACAACTTGACAATATTTTGTTTCTTTTTCTAAAAAATATCAAATATAAAATAACGAAATCTTATTAGTTGGTAAACCTAGAGGTTCACCCTAGGGATTGAACCCAAAAATAACTCATCTGCAAGTACCTTTTATTATTTTCTAAATTTTTTTTGCCTAATTAGATGTACTATACTTTAACTGTGCCTTAATTTTTCCACAAAATTTTATACAAACGTGGAATTCTTTTTGTAGCATACGCTTCGTGCTCTAAAGATTTTCAAAAGCCACTCACTAAAAACCACTTCAACGCCTTTTACAAAAAAAAAAAAGATTAACACTTCAACGAGACAAGAAATATTTTTTTTTGGGGTAAAAGACCATAAAGAATTGGCGGTAGATTACAGACAAAATAAAATACTTACATAAAGTCCACTTCTTTCGCTAGTATTTTTTCGCATTTTTTACACTGTTTAATGTGACCTAAAAAGCCATTGATAAATTCAAACTAAAAAAACTTGATTTGAGAAACTTGATGTGAGAATATAAAATTAAAATGGTAATAGTAGATATTCACCAGTAGATGATATAAATAAGCTCAAAAGAACAAAAAATCAAAAATTATATTAGAAAAGGTCCAACCAAAATTTTGTTGACCATTTCCATGGCATCTCTTCTTCAACTCAAGCTTCCTCAGTTAGCAAAGGTTGTAACCTAAAGAGGCATTGCTTGCAATCAGAGACGACCATAGTCTGTGTTTGCTGAGATAATTCGTATATGTGGTCGGGTGGTCAAGGCGTTCCGCGGATTCCCAAGGGACCCGAATTCGAATCCGCACCACAATAGATTTCCATGCGCGTGGTCACCGGAGCTTTTACATTCTCTCTTCGGGGAATGATTTACCATTTTTTTTTTAGTTCGAATGGTCCACTCGATTTCTCAGTTGAGAATATTTGATCGAGTTAAAAGTTGCCTCCCGGGTCGTTTATTATTTTATACAAAATTTTCTATCAACCACAGTGGAGGATGATCGGCAACGGTTTTCCCCCATCTAAATGCTTGAACGTTTCTTCTATAAAGATGATATGCAGAAAAATCTTTCTGTGACAATTAAACCAGTTATGTCTTCGTCCATTATTTAAACAAAATGCTTGTGTATTATTTAGACAATATGGACACGCCATCCGAGCATGACTCATCCAATCTGACAGCATGTCATACACATAAAAATAACTCATCGTCCACATCAACATTGTTCGCATTTTGAATATTTATTTCCTTGAAATTTCAAACGCATCCACACTATCCCTCACTACAAAAAAAAACATAGGCATAACGACTGCATATATCGCTGTTATGTCGTCGTTATACGCCAATTACGACGACTTAAAGATGATTTGACTATCGTCGTTAATAGCTCGTTGTAACGGGCCATCGACGTCAAATCGTCGTATAGTTACGACGAAACACTGTAGAGGTTAATTCGTCGTAACATTAGTCGTCGTAAAGTAGACCTAAGCTTACTTCATCAACACTAGTCGTAAAGTCGTTGTAATAATTTGTCGTAATATTGACTTAAAACGTTTGACGTAAAACCAGGGTTATGTGGAAGTAAACATTACGACGTATTCACTTCGAAGATCGATGTATTGTCGTCGTAATTGCTACGACGAGCTTACATCGACTTCGACGTGAACTCTTCGTAAATTTCACGACAATATTACATTGATATTTAAATACAAAATAAAATATTTATTCAAATTTTTTTAAAAAAAAATTTACAAAAAAAAATTAATTCTAATTTTTTTTTTAACTCTAATATATTAAAATATTGCAATATCCAAAATAAAAAACATAGAAACACAAAATGCGTACATAAAAAATTTAATGAAGGTTAAGATCCTCGCGAAGCTGGGAACTATTGACTTCGGTTGGTCTCTCTAACTCCGCTTGCTCTTCAGGAGTGGGGACGCGGTGAATGCGGGGACGTACATTCCGCCACTGCTGCGCAAGCACCGGGTTTGAATCCGCAACGAGGTTAAACATTTTCGCAAAAAGTTCATTGGTGGTCTGCAGCTCCGAGATGACTCCGTTGGCAGCTGTCAAATCTGCCTGGAGCCAAACATGTTCCTCCTCCTTTGTAGCAGCGTAAGCTGCTGTCGCCCTTGGAACATCATTCACCAAACCGATCCCGACCATCCGTCCCCTTTTCTTCGGGATAATCTACAATTAATAATTAAGTATGATTTATTATTAGTAAATATATCTTAAAAAATAAAAAAAATATAAAAATGTAAATAAACATATTAATTTACCTGTCCAAAAATTTTATCCTACTCGACGGTTGACAACTGAACCGGTGGGGCATCCGAATTTTGTTGAGACAACTGGGTCTGAACCTCTTCGATCCGAGCCTCCACTTTGTTGTGGATCTTTTCTGCCTGAGCATCGAAAACCTGCCATCTTTATGGCTGTGTGTCTTCTTATAAAGTCGAGCAAGGGATGGTGGTGCTCCTTCCTCAGCGGCCCACAGACTGGTGACTCGTCGTATGCGGTGGTATTTCCTGAGATTGGCTCTAAGGGACGAATTCCTGTGCATATACACCACCGGAGCTAGAAGCTGTCGACGAATCATCCCGCCCACCGAGAAAAGTAGTTTTATATCTCGGTTTGTTCCTAAGCCTTTTCCTACCAGAAGCATACTTACTGAAAAATTTGTTTGGGAAAAAAAAATTTTAATTAGTAGATGAAATAATTTAAATCCATTAATAAATAAATTAATAAAATTTATTTTCTAAACTAACCACCTAAATTAAACTAATTCCAAACCTAATCTAATTCCCTAAACTAACCACCTAAACTAAAACAAAAAAAAAGCGTACCTAGAGAAAAGGCAGATCGAGGCTAGAGAGAGAGACTAGACAGCAACTAATTGTTGTCGGTGGGGTTAGACTATATATAGGATATTAGGTTTTATCGTAAAGTCATCGTAACATAACGACGAATAAGGAACAACCCGCGTTTTTGGGTTACGACAAATTAGGGACGACCCGTGTTTTCGTGTTATGAAGAATTAAGGACGACCCGCGTTTTCGTGTAAGTCTGCTTAGTGATGACCAGTTTTTACGGTTCGTCCTAATGTAGAGGTAAACTTCAATTTTACAAGAAACAGGCTGGAGTGCACGGTCCCAGAACAGTTCTTAGCAACTCCGCATAACTTTTTCTCGGTTTGTCGAGTTTGATACTCTAGAAGCCGAAAAAGCTACGCAGAGTTGATAAGAACTGTTCTGGTGACCGAGCACTCCCGTCAATTTCTTGGGAAGAATAAATCTCCACCGTGTGATATTTTCATTTCTTTTTGATGCATTTGTGGAATGATTGATGAGTGCATATGTATAGGAAATTTTCTACTTCCAATTTACGTCGATTGACCATTACGACGACTTAGGAACAACTCGCGTTTTTTGATATTTACGACGATTTAGGGACGACCCGCGTTTTTGATGTTTAGGACGATTTTGGGACGACTCGTGTTTTTGTCTTACGTCGAATTAGGTACTACACTACAAGAAAACATGGGGATTCTGATGGCCGGAATCGTCAGAAATTCGTCGGAATAGACCGATTCCGACGAATTTCTGACGAACCTGTCCGTCGGTATCGTTTTGTCGGAAAAAAAAATTCGTCGGAATTTCGTCAGAACTTCCGACGACTTTCTGACGAATACCGAGAAACGTCATTCTGACGAACTTCCGACGATATTACGATGCGGACACACGAGACCAGAGTTCATCGGAAAAACTATGTACCGACGGAGAACGTTCCTCGGACAATTCCGACGTAGTGGATTCCTCGGTATATTCCGACGGACGTTGGTTCGTCGGAATATACCGACGGACATTGGTTCGTCAGAATATACCGACGGATATTTGTTCGTCGGTATATTCCGACGGATATTGGTTCGTCGGTAAATTCCGACGGATATATGTCCGTCGGTATATTCCGACGACCACTGTCCGTCGTTATATACCCATTTTTAAAAAAAAATTAATTTTGCATTTTTATATATTTTTCGATATTAATAAATTTAAAAAATCAGAAATTTAAAACTAATAATATTATAAAATTTAAATTCATAAAAACCGAAATAGGAAAAAAACATTCATAAAGTTTAAAATTCATACAAACCGAAATAGAAAAAAAAACATTCCGAAAGTTTTAAAAAGCCGAAATAAACTAAGATGAACTCGAAGACATCAAACGATCTAGCTTCTGCATAATCTCGGTGTTGAACTTCTTCTGGGATGCCAACTCAGCAAGGATAGTGGCATTCTCCGAACGGATAGTGGCATTCTCCGAAAGGATAGTGGTGTTCTGCTCCTCCAATGCCCCAATCCGTTCATCTTTGTCATGTAGCTCCTCGAGAATCATGGGATCGGCATACGGAGCTTGCGAAGAAGATGCCGGATACGAAGAAGCACGACGGGCCAACCCAACTAAACGGCCTCCTTTCCTTTTAGGAACCGCCTACAAAAATATTTAAAGTAAGTAAATATGGAAAAGTAAGTAATCGACATTATAAAAAAAAATATATTAATAAAAAAAATTACCTTTTCAACCATCTCATTTATTTGCAATAGAGACAGGTTGGTTGAAGCTCCCGTGGAGTCGCCGTCATCAGAGAGAGGCTGAGATTGAGAAACTATCTCAGCTTCCACCAAATCAACTACACCTCTGATCACGGGGTCCTGAATTTGACCCGTCGTCTTGTTAGTGTGAGCCACCTTAATGAGTTGGAGACGATCAACGGGATTACCGTCATTTGCTTCGATCTAAAAAAACCGCCATTATTAGCCAAAAAATATATAAAATATTTATTTAAAAAATATAAAGATAAATAATAATAAAAAACTTACAAGTTCATCCTCCTTAGTAGACATGGAGCAAGCGCCGAGGTTGTGCACATACATCCCTTTCCCGCCACGATCGCTCTTCCGGTTCCTGGAGTTCCTAGAAGACGTCTCTGCAGTGTCTTCCCTCTCCCAATGAGCTATCAACTGCTCCCACACCCCCCCGTTGATGAACCGTGGCTTCTTGTTCTTCTGCCAAACTGTCTTCCACGCGTTTATCTGCTTTGTGTAAGAGTCCATGGCCTTTTCGTTGAATTTCTTACGGACTGTTTCCGTAAGATCGGAGTGCCAGTTGAACTCTTGCTACAAAACAAACACAATTTAATAAGTAAATATATGTAAAAAAATGTAAAAACTTAAAAAAAATGAAGGGTTACTATACCGCAAACTGACGAAACCACAACTCTCGTTCGTCGGAAGGGATCACACTCCACTTTGGATATCCAAAACGGAGCATGGAGTACATCATCTGGTTGATGCTCCGGCTAATGCCATTTTTCGACTTGGTGAACCTTTAAAAAAAAATACAAGTTAGCAAGTTAATTAAAGCAAAAAATATAACGGTACAAAAAAAAAAAAATACTAACCAAGTGCTATGGCCTCGTCGTGGGTTGAGTTGGAGAAACGGGAGATGCTCTCGACCTGGTTGTTGAACCAATAGATGAACCGGCATGACCCCCGGATCCTGTTGAGCAGCAGCGTGAGGGGCAGAGGGAGCTGGAGCGGGAATATATACCGGAACCGAGTCATGAGACGATACCGATGCACGGGAACCGCTCACCGAACTACGTCGAAGACGGGCTGCGGGGCGGGCTTCATCCTCGGCCCTAAAAAAAAAAAATTAACCCATCAAACATAGTTTATTAGTGGAAACTTAAAAAAAAATATTAAAAATTTTAAAATTTACTATACATGATTTACATATATATATATATGTATACAAAATTATAAAAAAATTATAAATATAGAAAAATGTTGTTAAAAATTTATAAATGAAGAAAAATGTTGTTAAATATTTATATTTTAAAAAAAAAATGTTGTTAAATATTTATTAGTGGAAACTTAAAAAAAAATATTAAAAATTTTAAAATTTACTATACATGATTTACATATATATATATGTATACAAAATTATAAAAAATTTATAAATATAGAAAAATGTTATTAAAAATTTAAAAATGAAGAAAAATGTTGTTAAATATTTATATTTTAAAAAAAAAATGTTGTTAAATATTTATTAGTGGAAACTTAAAAAAAAATATTAAAAATTTTAAAATTTACTATACATGATTTACATATATATATATGTATACAAAATTATAAAAAATTTATAAATATAGAAAAATGTTATTAAAAATTTAAAAATGAAGAAAAATGTTGTTAAATATTTATATTTTAAAAAAAAAATGTTGTTAAATATTTATTAGTGGAAACTTAAAAAAAAATATTAAAAATTTTGGGGTTCGTCAGTATTCCGTCGGTATGATTAAAAAATACCAAATGGTGATTCGCGAAAATTTTCACGCGGTTTGGTTCTCCCGGGCAAATTGGATTTCCGACGGAAAGTGTCCGTCAGTATATTCCGACGAAATGTGTCCGTCAGTATATTGCGACGGAATTCCGACGACTTAGTGTTTAGGGTGTTGATTACAAGTTTCTAAATGCAAAATCCATATCTTTGATAAGATATATAGTATTTGCATAAAGATTTAACAATAAAAATGTTTTTATAACACGATTTTACACAACAACATTTTTTGTAATGTAAGATTATATGAATA